>NC_073692.1:89918612-89988589 GCF_029784155.1 Uranotaenia lowii
AAAAACTTATTAAGAGATGATATAGTGGTACCTAACAAGGTTGCGGCTTTTCCCAAAAGGGTGGTGGTTGATCCTCTAGATGAACTAGCTGAAGGTGATGAGATTTGGTATCAAAACCATAATCCGCACAACCCAGCTAGATGGATGAAGGCTACATTTTTGAAACATTTTTCACCCAATACAATACAGATACTTGTTGGAAACGCAGAGGCAATGGCCCATCGACATCAAGTCCGGACAGTTGAGTTGGAACATCGGGTGGTACGGCCAAACGTCTGGAACGCTATGAACAAAAAAATGACTCAAACGAACGATAATGATGAGAGGCTGAGACAAGCGGCCAACCCCAGAAAGCGTAAGCAACAAGAGTCACTGGCAAATTCCGGAGACACGCCTGAGCCACGACGGTCAAAGAGGATTAGAAAGCAGAACAAGGATGAAGATTATGAATATTAAGTGAATTGAATTTTGAATTTATGAAAGCTTTTTATTACAAATTCTGATCGATAACTGTTGATCGAATTTATTTTTTTTAAAGGAGGAAAATGATGTTATGTCCATTGAATTAAAATTAATAACGTGACGGAGACTTACATCTCTGAGTGTGAAACCAGACGTATGGATTTATAATAAATAGCTGACGAATGACAAGAGCAGGTCTCTTATCATTCGTACAGCCTCACTACCACAACCCTGAGTATTATCATTCTACCTCGAAATATCTTAACTATCCGTTTGACAGCTGAGAATTTCAGTTGATTTCCTTTCGTGAGGCAAACACATCAGTTCAAAAAACAGCTTCCTTTAAAAACTCGTCTTAAATTCTCTGTTCCGTATTTTCAAAATCTTACGATGCAAAAATGTGTCCAATTTCGTCAACTTTTCAATCTTCTTTTCAAAATTTATCTGGTATGATTGAACAATTTCGACGATTCATTGATTGAAAAGCACGGTTTTAACACCAATTTTACATTTTATGTGATCTTGATAATTTAAAAAAAAAATTGCTTACACGTATATTTTTCAACTTCTGCTTTTTTGGACACAAAGTGAAATATATCAACAGTGGTTTTTACCAAGCATGTTTTTTTCGGACTATTTTTCTTAGACTTTGAATAACGGAAAACTGTAGTAGCTTTTGTGAATTATTTCTGAGAAACGACGCTTCCAAATTATTAATTTTGCACAAATCGCTTGAGAAACAAGAGAAAAACATGCATTGGTTTTAGTCAGGAGTGGCTAATCGACACTCTAGAACTGTAACGGGTACAAATTTTAGGGACGGATGAGGGTAAAGTTATTCATGGGTAAAAATCTCCTCATAAAATTTAACAGGGAATAATTTTAAGAATAAGAAGTGAACTAACAAAAGTCTGATAGTCTCTCAAATGAAGACAATTTATTTTGATTCTTGATAAAGATTATTATAAATCCTTTTGAAAAATTTTGGCCAAATGTTGATAATAAATTGTGAGGATTCTACCCACAACTATTTAACTAAACACACAAAGAATTATCCGATGATATTGGATTTTGAACATTTAAAAATTCTTTTCAAACACGAGATAACAACTAGGCCTGTGATATAGCTCAGTTGGCAAATCAGTTGCCTACTGAGCCGATGTCCGCGAGTTCGAGCCCAAGAGCAAATATCGAACACAGTTGAACAGGATGAGTTTTTCAATAAGTGTCCGCCAACTGTAACGTTGATATAAAGTCTAGAATGCCATCAAGATAGTAAAACGACTATAATCGAAAAAAAAAATAGATAACAGCTGTGGTTCAAACCTATCATCTTCAAACGTTTAAAACAATTAATATAAACCAATATTGTTTCTTTTGAATCAAATCCATCTCATTTTGTCTTACACTTCAAGTCATTTGTTCATGTGTTGAAAGTTTTCATAACGTTTGGTTCAACTCCAAAAAAATAACAAATGAAACCTTTTTTTTTTTAATTAAAACCTACTGAAGAATTTGCTTATATAATATAGTGAAGTATATATTTTCAAAACTATGTATTTGAAACTTTCAAACAAGAAACAGCTCAAATCTAGCACATCTACCGGAGAGGAGGACACAAACAACCCACACCCAAAAAGCCCCGATATCCAGCAAATCTCTATGGAAGCCCGATTACCAAGACACCTACTGGAACTGGAACGCATCCCCCTATCGAGAACTAGACGGATACTTTCTGTTTTGTCCCTTGACTGCTGTGCTTATGGTCGAGGTGCAATAAATTATCCATAAATTAAATCTGTGTGAAATGTTTTGTAAAATTGCTTCGCTCGCACAACCCTCCGAATGAATGGAACAAACAAAACCTGAAGCAACCAACCGAATTGAACATACCACTCGCTTTGGGTCCTCCTCATCTCGGCCGGAAAACCACCCCTCCCCCGCATAACACTCATCCACCCACCTTTAGCTCAACGAATTCAATTGTTGATAATATGAACGCCAAAGATCGCATTTGGTCAGTCTTTGCCAGGACCAGTCAGCAGTTGCCAGTTGCTGGGAAGGACCCTGAAAAACAATCGGAAAGATCAGGAGGCAACTGGGGCCATCAGTGCAGTGCAGTGGCAGCTTTGGTATGTACGAGAGTAACCATGACACTCCATCGGGACCAGTCCTGCCGGATAGAGTAATGTTGAAGCACTCGAGCACGGGTTGGTAGCTGGTCCAACTTCTTTCCACCATCACGACCTCCGGTTCTGTGCCGTGGGAACAGTTCTTATTTCACTGCCGGCAATGATTCTTCCTTCCCCGGGTACGGTTGCCAGCTTTTAATTGGTTTAATTATTTTAGTGCCAATTTTCGGACTATAATTTTGATCCAAGAGAGGGTCTAGAGAAGGAGTGTAGAACGGAAACTCAACTACTATACAGATATTCTTAGTATTATTTCTTTTTTTTTTAATCCAAAATTGTTATGTGTACAAATGATATCTCTGAATGACTAGGCACCTGTCCAATATCGCAAGTTGCAATATGTGAGTTTACTGAACTTTATTTTCGTTTTTAATGAAATGTTCCATGTAAAGTATTTTTAAAGATAAAATTAAACTAAAA
The DNA here is from genome assembly GCF_029784155.1 of Uranotaenia lowii. Classification (NCBI taxonomy): domain Eukaryota; kingdom Metazoa; phylum Arthropoda; class Insecta; order Diptera; family Culicidae; genus Uranotaenia; species Uranotaenia lowii. The sequence continues at coordinate 89,921,687 of NC_073692.1, forward strand.
ATTCAGTTAATACCTCAATGATGCTAATTTTTGCTATGGTAAAACTGTACGCAAAATGACGCATTTTGCTCTTCACACCATATTTTTGAATAATTTAACTAGGTATCATCTATCTATAGGTACATATAAAAATGAATGTTAGTGTCTCGGTATGTCTGTTCCCTATTGACTCGAAAACTACTGAACCTATTAATTTGAAATTTAATATGTAAGAGTTTTTGGAGTCGGAGATGGTTTCTAAAAACCACTCTGACCTAAAGAAGGGGGAGCTCCCATACAAAATTTATTAAAATTTGACACATTTCGAACCGTTTTTGAAAACTACTGGACCGATCAATGTGAAACTTGATGTGTAGCCGTTTTCAAGACCGAAAATGGTTTCTATAATACTTTTAAACCTTCCTGAATCCAAAAAGAGGGGGCTTCCATCTAAAATTATCAAAAAATTTTCACAATTCAAACTGTTTTCGGAACTTTCTGAACCGATCAAAGTGAAATTTTCTGTGTATCCGTTTTCGAAACCAAGAATGGTTTCTATAACACTTCTAAACTTAGGCTAGTGAACGGTAGACAATGTGCAACTCGAGACCCCATACACCTAACCTTCGGGTAGTGGTCATATCACTTCTTGTCTGCAACTCCGATTCTCTACCTCCCCGTGGTGCTAGCTGGGGTGCGAGCAACCTTAGCGGAGATCGGGTACCCAACCCCGGTGGATGCTTTGGTCGCATGCAGACTGAGTTAGGGAGCTTCGTACGCGTCTGTTCTCCATGTCAAGGGCGGTGTGCGGAGTGCAACAACGTCCTGGTGGTGTTCGGGACTCAAAGCAGCAACATCACGAAAGTCCTCCTGCGAAATAGTGGGGATAGCTGCGAGCCTTGCGAGCCCGTGACTTCAAAAAACATAAGCAACGAACAACATATTTCGGATGGAAATCGGCAAAGACCCACGCGACGTACAGGGACTAGCGATTGGAAACTTGGAACATGGAACTGCCGATCTCTAAATTTTGTGGGCAGTACCTACGTGCTCTCCAACGAATTGAAGAGCCGCAAATTCGACATCTTAGCGCTGCAGGAGGTATGCTGGAAGGGCTCCACGGTACGAACGTACCCAGATGGGCGTGCCATCTACCAGAGCTGCGGCAACACACACGAGCTTGGAACAGCTATTATAGTGATGGGAAAGATGCAAAAGCGCGTGATCGGGTGGTGGCCGATCAACTCACGAATGTGTCGGTTGAGAATCAAGGGCCGGTTCTTCAACATCAGCATCATCAACGTGCACAGCCCTCACCTCGGAAGTACTGGTGACGACAAAGACGAATTTTACGCGCAGCTGGAGCGTGAATACGACCGTTGCCCAAAACATGATATCAAGATCATCATCGGGGATTTCAATGCTCAGGTCGGCCAGGAGGAGGAATTCAAACCGACAATTGGAAGGTTCAGTGCGCACCAGCTGACCAACGAAAACGGCCTCAGACTTATTGATTTCGCCGCCTCCAAACGAATGGCCGTACGTAGTACCTTTTTCCAGCACCGCCTCCCACACAAGTACACCTGGAGATCACCGTACCAAACGCAATCACAGATCGACCACGATTTGATTGACAGCCGGCACTTCTCGGACATCATATACGTCAGATCCTGTCGAGGCGCCAACATCGAGTCGGATCACTATCTGGTGATGGTGAAGATGCGCCCAAAACTCTCCGTAGTGAACAACACACGAAACCGGCGCCCGCCTCGGTTAAATATCGCACGACAGAAGATACCTGAGGTCGCGGCAGACTACGCGCAATCGGTCGAAGCAGCGCTGCCGGCAGAGGGCGAGCTTGACGAGGCCCTTCTCGAGGACTGTTTGGATACCATCAAGACAGCCATCAACAGTGCTGCGGAGAACGTCATCGGTTATGTGGAGCGATCTCGACGGAACGACTTGTTCGACGAGGAGTGTAGGAGGGTGATGGACGAAGAGAATGCCGCGCGGGCGGCAGTAGGGCGAAGAGGCACCCGTCGATATGTGGAAAATCACCGACAGTGGAAGAGGCAGCGAGTCCGAATTTTCCAGGAGAAAAAGCGCCGCCTGGAGGAGGAGGAGCTCGAGGAGCTGGAGCAGCTGCATCGTTCCCAAAGCAACACGAAAGTTCTGTCAGAAACTCAACGCATCCAGCAAAGGCTTCGTGCTGCAAGCCGAAATGTGCCGGGATAAGGGCGGAGGCATCCTGACGGACAATCGTGAGGTGATCAAAAGGTGGAAGCAGCACTTCGATGAACACCTGAACGGTGCACATGCAGGAGATCAAGACGGTGGGGGAAGGTACATCGCCGGCGTAGCCAACGACGTAGAGGAGCCACTCCCAACGATGAGTGAAGTTAAGGAAGCCATTCGCCAGCTGAATAGAAACAAGTCGGCTGGGAAGGATGGCATCGCAGCTGAACTCTTCAAAATGCCGATTGCCTACACCGGTTGATAGTCCGGATCTGGGACATAGAACAGCTACCGGAGGAGTGGAAGGAGGGGGTAATATGCTCCATATACAAGAAGGGCGACAAATTGGACTGTGAGAACTACCGAGCGATCACTGTCCTCAATGCCGCCTACAAAGTGTTGTCCCGAATCGTACTCCGCCGCCTAACGCCAAAAGCAAACAGATTCGTGGGAAGTCATCAAGCCGGCTTCATGGAGGGACGGTCAACGACGGACCAGATATTCACATTAAGGCAAATCCTCCAAAAATTCCGGGAACACAAAGTCCCTACGCACCATCTATTCATCGACTTCAAAGCCGCATACGACACGATCGACCGTAACGAGCTATGGAAAATCATGGACGAGAACGGCTTTTCCGGGAAGCTGATCAGACTGATCAAGGCGACGATGGATGGAACGCAGTGCTGTGTGCGGATTTCGGGTGAATTGTCGAGTTCATTCGAATCGCGCAGGGGGCTTCGACAAGGTGATGGTCTATCCTGCATGATGTTCAACGTGGCGCTAGAAGGTGTTATTCGACGAGCGGTGGGCAAAATGCAAGGCACGATTTTCAACAGATCCAGTCAACTTATCTGGTCTGCCAATGACATTGATATAGTCGGCAGATCATCTGCGGCGGTCGAAGACAGGATTGGGTTGATGATTAATACGTTCAAGACGAAGAACACGCTGGCCTGCGGATCCGAGACCGACCGAACCCGCTTGTCCAGTAATAACAAGGTCACGATCGAAGGCGACAAGCTGGAGATAGTCGAAGACTTTGTCTATCTCGGCTCACTGGTGACCGCAGATAATGACACCAGCCATAAGATCCGGTGGCGAATTATCAGCGGAATTCGTGCCTACTATGGACTCCACAAGCAACTGCGGTCGAGAAGACTTATGCACTACGGGCACGAGACATGGATATTGCTCGAGGAGGACCTGCGTACACTCGGAGTATTCGAGCGACGAGTGTTAAGAACCATCTTTGGCGGCGTACATGAAAACGGCGTGTGGAGGCGAAGGATGAACCACGAGCTCGCGCGACTCTACGACGAACCCAGTATCCAGAAGGTGGTGAAGGCTGACCGGATACGCTGGGCGGTACATGTTGCGAGAATGCCGGACGACTGTCCTGCAAAACAGGAGCAAAACAGACCAAGTGGAACGTGAACTGGCGAACGTGGGGTGTCCGAGAAATAAGAGAACGGTTGCCATGGACCGAGTGAATTTTAGGAATGATGTTCGCCAAGTTATGTCGTGAGACGGTACGGAAATAATAATAAAATAAATAAAAATAAATACGCTTAACTCCTGCAATCAGATTTTGTACAGCCACCTTGTCCATCTTCTTCGCCGCAGAAAACCAGTTTGCCTTGAACTGCTGCTCGTCCTTAGCAGTTTTTTTTGGTCTTCTTTAGGTTCCGCTTGACAATAGCCCGGTATTTCTCAATTGGGCGGAGCTCTGGTGCACCTGCACGTTGTTGGCGGCGTACCACTCCATGGCCTTTTTACCGTAATGGTAAGATACCAAATCCGGCCAAGAAAAGGCAGCAGACGTTTATTCAAACACTCTTCCACGTAAATTACTTGATTGACAGTCCCGGTAGCTATAAAAATGCTGCTTTTCAAGCCACAGGTACAGATGGCTTGCCAAAGCAGATATTTCTTCGCGAACTTTGACAGTTTCATGTGCTTTAAAATATCTGCTACCTTTCCCCTTTCTTTACCCGTATAGAACTCCTGTCCCGGAAGCTGCTTGTAGTCGGCTTTGACGTAGGTTTCATCGTCCATTACCACGCAGTCAAACTTCGTCAGCATCGTCATGTACAGCCTCCGGGATCGCGCTTTGGCCGTCGTATTTTGTTTATCATTGCGATTTGGAGTCACTAAATTCTTATAAGTCGACGATACACCAAGCTTATTTGCGGCATCTCGGAGAGAGAGGTTAGGGTTTCGCTTGAAACTACTGGCAACTCTCTTTGTCGTCTCAGCGGCTTCCGGTTTTCGATTTACCCCCGATCCAGACTTCCTGGCTGTCGACAAACGTTCCCCAAACACTTTAATTACATTTGTAACGGTTGATTTAGCAACTTTTAGCGATTTTGCCAGCTTTGCGTGCGATTAGCTCGGATTTTCGCGATGCGCGAGCAAAATTTTGATACGCTGCTCTTCTTTCTTGGACGGTATTTTGACAATTGAAGAATGAATTCTTAAATCAAAATAGGAGCAACATTCTACACACACACGTCTTCAAAATGAGGGGTGTTCAGGTTTTTCAAAGGTAAAATTGAAAGAAATACGTCAAATTGATATTGTCCAAATTTTGACCGTATCACCCTTTACAAAATAAATCATATCCTAGTTTTTTTTCATTTTTTTGTTAATTATATGTTATATTCAATAATGATTTACCAAACAGAGAACTTAACTATTCTAAAGGACAGGTAGTTCATGATTTATGCTTAAAACAACACGAAATATGAAAAAATATTTCGTTCCAAAAGAGTGTTGTATATTTTTCTTTGTTCGATGCGTTTATTTCCAACCTGGCAGAACAAATTTTTAGGCAATGCCTTTAATTTTTTTTTGCAAATACTATACTTATAGGCGGTTATTGGCTTCACGGTTTAGTTCAAAGTCTGGAAGAAGCCTTCATGAAAACTGGATTTTTTAGTAGATTAGCTTGACTGATTGGAAAGTTTTGTGAGTTAGAGCTGTAAATATGCGGTGCATAATTTTCATGATCTGAAATAAGTTTGTTCCCCGCTAAATGGCTTTGAATAAAAAAGAGTATATTTAGATTTTTTTTTGTTTCGATTATAAATTATTCAAAATGTATTTGACATAACTCGTGAACTCTTATCAAATAAATGGAACCCAATGTGGCATGTTAATTTTTCAGATATTCGAAATATTTCTAAGTCCTAATTTAAAAACAAAATTAGAAAAGTGTAGAAAAGCACACCTGGTCAGCAAGTATTTACCGAAATGGATCAAAAGAGCGAGCAGAAGTAAGACACCAAATTCAGAAATTTTGAGTGCTGTTTGATACACACTTTTCTGTAGCTAAAGCTGCTTTTAAAAAAGCTTTAGATACTTTATATATTTGTATGGAAAAAAATAATATAAAAATAGATTTAAAATAAATTTATGATTTATCTGTAGTTTTCTCGTTATTTCTTCTGCTCAACCCATCCTGGCAACTCTGTCGCCCATCTCCGGCCAGGGTTGCGTGTGTGCAAGTGTTCAGTTTCAATTAGAAAACAAACGAGCTCATTTCACGAGCTGCCGGGCTTTGTGTATCTCGTTCTGCATACGGACAGATTGGGCTGTCCATTTGATTGTGAGTCTGGGCAGAACACACCCTGAGAGGACTCTGGCTAGGAGACTAGGAGTTGCACTCCAAGAATCCTGGCCCCTGTTTCGGAACTCGTTTAATTTTATTTTGCTCCCGGCCCCTCATTGTACAGGATTCGGTTGACACTTTGCTAAAGTGAAAGATTAAAATAAAATGAAAATTACTTCACTGACTTTCGGAACCATCGGACTGACTGAATCATGGTGGACTCACTGATTCGTGAAAGTATATTGGCTAAGTATTTTGATCCAAGAGATTTCACGTAACGACCGCAAGACATTGTAGGAGAATTGCAAAATCGTTACCCTTGAATAGCAACAAATGAATTACAAAGTGCAAGACATAAGATTTTTACAGCAGAATTGCAACATATTTAAACACGTGAATGATGTCCTGTTCAATAAGATTTCCTTGATATATAAATATGAAGGTTCTTTAGCTTTTTTTTAGCTATTAGTGAAATACAAAATACAAGTTTCAATGGTAGTTTTTTTTTAATTTTGAAGCTGTACAATTAAGCTCTAAAAATATTAGTTTTGGAAGGAAAACCGATGAGCTTGTGTTCATTTTATATGTTGATATCAATATATCAAGAAAGAGTCGGCAAATATGTATAAAATTGAATTCTGTATAAAACTTTTGAAAAATTCACACCAAAATTAAACAAGGTGAATTCAAAAGTACTGTAAAGCATACCCTAGATATGACGTTAATAGGCTCATCCATCCACATAATCAAACCATCCATCAGTACGAAATTCCAGAATCAGCTTCTCCGAGAAACTGTCGGTTCCTAAGCAAGACTTACAATCGGCCGCGAACGTCCAATTGGCTAGATGAATGGAATAGCGTAATTCTCAATTAACTCCTGCATCCAGCGAACGGACGAAGTGAATGGTTAGATCTGTTGCATTAATTTCTTGTTTATGGCTGTAATTAAATGCACAGTCGTGGAATTCTGACTGGCTCGCAGATTTAGCTCATCTGCTGCCATCTCTAGCCAGATTGAGTTTTGGCTCGACTCAACCGAACTTGTAAGAGCAAAATGGCCATAATCTAGGGCTCTCGGATTTCATCTTCATTGGCTTTTACATCTTCTTAGCTATCAGAAGCTTTGGGAAATATTTTTCTACATCATGATTGAAATAGTTTTGCAGCCCTATAAAAGCTCAAGTCGAACCATTTACACCAATGATCTTCAATTTGGTTGGTGATGAGAGGATGCTAAGAGGTTATTTTATTTAAAGTTCTATGTTAGTTGATGCTCATTCCCACCATCTATCATTGGATCTAACGATTTATCCATCTTTATTTTAAAATTTTATAATCTAATAAAAAGGACATCACTTTTCACCGATAAATTAAAGTAACAAACATGAATTACAGTGATTAATCTCTTCATTAATCTTAGTTTTTTTTTTAATTGAGATAAAATAACTTTGTTGTCAAGCTTAGGGAACCAAAGTCATGATGTTTCACTTCAAGAACTGAAAGAAAGGCGACAGCCAATCAGATGTTTTCAAGTGTTGCCTTTTATGGCAAACTGTGTAGTTATGCAAATTTAAAAAAAAATTAAAATTTTAAATGAAATATTCTGTATAAACCATTTTAAAACTTTACAAGTAAATTTATACTCGAAAATTCAAATCAAATGATTGTATAAACAGGAAAATGAACAAACTGAATGAAGGTAATAACAACAACAAACAGAATTCTAGCAGTGCTACCACACATGAATTAGTCCCTCCGTTCATAATTCATATTCTGCCAGCCATATGTGCAGTATGCAAATCGAAGTCTCCACTTGTCCCGTCCTAGTAAACATTTCACAAATTCCCATAAAAGGCTGAAAATCAAACCCTGAATTTTGCCACTTTTTGCGACAAGCGAAATTTTATGCAACCATTTAGAATTCCGCCGCGCTGAAGTGCTTTCTGATGCAGGTTCTCAGCGAAAAGGAGAAAAAAAAGTCCACTACTTTTCCTGCACCTTCGATGTCCTAAAGATAGAGCTCTGTTCGAAAAAAAGATCCGTCATACGAGGCTAACGATAGCTCCGGGGGGACGAGAACCTTTCGGAAATGGGGTTTGATTTCCGACCTTCCAATGGCGCTACCGGCTCCAGCTATTGCTTGAATTACTGATGCACCTGGAATTCACCTCCTGCAGCGCAAGAATCAGTTCAGTGTAGTTCAATCGAGCGGAATGTTTCTGGGTTCGTTGGAGAATTTGACTTCCTCGCCCATTTTTCCGTTGTAGGTTGATGCTTTGCTAAAAAAAGGATCCCCTACAGGCGGCACTTGTTCGATGTTGACGCTCTAGGATTCGAACTTGGGCACTCGCCTCGGGACCTGTTATGCAAAGTTATTTATTGACAGTGAGGGAGAATTAATTTTAAATATTTATTTCGTTCGCTACTTATTATTTACCTAAGTGGATGCGCATTACTCATACCCACTGCAGTCGGAAAGAGTGAGCTTTTTTCCCGTAAATTCTGTTTCGGATTGGTCAATGGTTTTTGTTGCCCACCGCGCAGGTCATAAACAGCAATTTATTCTTGGAGATTGTTCCGTTTCCGAGCAGCTTTTGCGAGAAAGTTACTGCTAAGGTTTAGTAACTTCAAATCATAAAGGGCTATTCGATAGAATGGAAAATGTTCATTATGATGGTTACATAAGCGCATAAATTTCATCTAACCAAAATGAAGCAGAACGAAAAATTTTCCGAAAAAATAAAGCTATTTGTTTGATTATTTAATCAAACATCGTAACGTGTAGTGAATATAAAGCAGGAATATAAAGCATGATCGTTGATTTCCAAATTTTCGAACGTCCTGACTAACTTCAATGGAATGTAATACAAAAAACGGTTTCATGATTCAGTGTAACTTTATACTGATTTTAAGCTGCCATTCGGCTATCAAAACGAAACAATCATTTTTTGTTGTTTGCAACCTATTTTAAAAAGCTTGATTATGGAGCATACACTTAGGGGTAAATATTTACATATAAATTTTCCGAAGAAATTGTATCTACAAACAACGAACGAAATTAGAGTTTTATGAAACTTTTAAGATGTTTCCGATATTTCTGTTGTTTTAATTTCTATGGAATTCACACCATAGATGGGTTCCTAATATTTTTTGTGCATATTTTTACTCATTGAAGAACTAAGTGAAAATACCCTTTTTGGCACAAATTTCAATTATATCACTTTATCACAAAAAAAAATAAACACACACAAAGCAGATAAATTAAAGTTTCCAAAAAGCCGAAAAGGTTTTTCCATGTGCTTCTAGCACATCAGCAGAAGTGTTTGTTGTAGGCCAGCTTTTGGACGTAGAAAACATCACTAAGACTTAATAATTGAAAATTATATGCAATTAACATATCTTAAAAAAGGTCATACTCGAAATACTTTATGTTGAAAAGTATATTCGGTTAAGCCGGGTTAAAGATATTTTTTTTTATTTTAAATTCAATACAAAAGGAAATCTCACCCATTAATATAGTCTGCCACTCGCAGCAGTTTTTTAGCATAATGGGTAATGTGATTGGAAATTTTTTTTAATCAGACAGTGCACCGGCAGCGTTTGTGCGATGAACCTTGGGAAAGTTAATCGAGCTTAACAAGATGCAAGCCAAATATGTTACTCTGTAGTAGGTTGCTTCCAATCATAATTGAACAAGATTATGCTGATGGCTTATCAACAAGATTCCTGCAGTAAGATACACTCTGTTTTAATCCTGGCGAAAAATAGCTTTAAAACAGGCTATGATTGAATAAATTTAATCCCAAATAGATTCACTTCAGTTCACTTTGTCATGTTTCCAAACCCATCCTGATTACTGTCTGCGGGTATCTCAAGCGTTGATGCATTCGAAAAAAATCGACTGATAAAAACATCAGATGGCTTATTCCATATCAAGGGACCATGAATTTTTTTCCTAGCTCACTGTTAATAATAAGTTCGAATTTTTATATGTTTATAGTTATTTGTATTAGTTTTAGCATTACAAAAAGTATTAAATTCATAAATAAGTTCTATTTTTAAGAGGATCTCTTAAAAGGAAACTTTTTTTTCCACTGAGATTCACTCTTGGTGTTTTTTTTTTTTTAAAGTTACATTACCTTACACATTAAATTAAAAAAATTAGTTCTCGGCATGAGCAAATCTTGAACGCGATCTATTTTTTCCCTTTTTAGCAGCCAGGTGTGCCGAGAGCTGATGAGTGTTTTACCAGGAGGGTCAATTTGAGTTTTTTGGTGTGGAGGAATGTGACAGGCCATGAAAAAAGTGCAACGACTCTCTCCGATTTGGTCCACAATAAGAAACATGACTTATTGTAATGAAAATAAGTAAAATCCAAAGTTTTTATCGAATCTGACCACCCCACTTGGAATGTTCCTGTAAGGATTGGATTCGCACTTTATAAGTTACATACTGCATTGAGACTTCTACATTCGATTACCCCTCGTCAATATGTCATCTGGCTCTCGGATTCGCGAAAGAGTTGGCCTCTTTCGCTCTCGTTCTCCATCTTCGTCACGCTCTCGCTGCTTGCCAGTCTCACGCTACGTGTCGGCCATTTCGGTTCACTCGTCGCATCTCCTTTAGCGGTAGTTTGATATTGGGAAGTAACGTTGTGGAAAATACAGATCCGGGTGTGACCGGAGATTTTCCCGATGCGGACATTCAGGCATTTTACAGTTTCTTCCATGTTTTCATAAAATTTTCACTTTTTTACATAGACAGTAATTTAAATATTAAAAAAAAATCATGAACCGTAGATAGGTAAGACCCTCATTTCTAAGATTATGTTCATGTTTATTGCCAGTCATGTGGAGATTTGTGAGTATCAATACCAAACCAAGTTTTTTTTTGTATTTCAAAACTTTTATTACAATAACCTTGGAATGTTTTTTTTAATGATTAAATGGCACAAAAAATGCTTATTTTTAACTTACTTACTTAATGATCCCGCGCCGATCCTCCGGTGCATAGGGCCGTGGTAAAAGACCTCCACTGTTGACGATTCGGAGCCAGCGCCTTCACCTGGTCCCAGTCAAGATTCTCGTCGACAGTTCGGATTTCAGCGGCTAGGCTTCGCCGCCACGAGTTTCTGGGTCTGCCTCTTCTTCGATGACCTTCTGGATTCCAATCTAGCGCCTCTCTGCAAATCTCGTTTTCATCTCTTCGCAGCGTGTGCCCAATCCATCTCCACTTACGTTCCCGAATCTCGATTTCTAGCGCCTTTTGATGACACCGGCGATGTAGTTACTCATTCGAGATCCAGTTGCCAGGCCACCAAGCGCGGATGATATTCCGCAGGCAGCGGTTTACAAATACTTGCAGTTTTCGCGTCGTTACCGCATATGTGCACCAAGTTTCGCACCCGTACAGCAATACGGATTTGACGTTACAGTTGAAGATTCGGATTTTTGTTCGTAGAGAGATCTGGCGTGACCGCCAGATGTTTCGGAGACTCGCAAACGCAAATCGGGCCTTTCTGATCCGTGTTTCGATGTCTTTTCTGGTACCACCATCAGGCGTAATCTGGCTACCAAGATACTGGAAGCACTCCACTTTCTCAACTTGTTGCCCAGCTACCATGAAACTGGAGGGATTTCCTGTGTTGATCTCCATCGACTTGGTCTTTCCGACATTGACTTTGAGACCTGCTGCCTTGGAACTTTCGGTGAGGTCGTCGAGTTTGCTCTGCATATCTGGTTGTGTTTGGGCGAGCAAAACAATATCGTCAGCCAGGTCAAGGTCGTTCAGTTGCTCCATTGTTGAAGGATTCCACGGCAATCCTCGGTTCGGTGCACAGTCAATCGATCCAATCAGAATCTCATCCATTACGATTAGAAAAAGTAGCGGTGATAGAATACATCCTTGTCTCACTCCAGCAGTTACCGGGATTGGTTCGGACAAGACACCGTCGTGCAAGACCTTGCACGAAAATGCCTCGTATTGTGCTTCGATGAGATGGACTAGTTTCTCTGGGACCCCTCGTCGCCTTAGAGCCGCCCAGATGTTTTCATGGTTAAGTCGGTCGAATGCTTTTTCGAAATCAACGAACACCAGCAGAAGAGAGTCCTGGAATTCGTTGATTTGTTCCAGTAGAATTCGTAGCGTTGTGATGTGGTCCACACATGATCGTCGAGATCGGAATCCAGCTTGATGCCGTCGGAGTGTATCGTCTATTTTCTCCTGGATCCTGTTCAGAATCACTTTGCAGAGTACTTTGAGGGTTGTACAGATCAACGTTATGCCTCGCCAGTTACCGCACTCTGTCAGGTCTCCTTTCATTGGGACCTTTACGAGGATACCCTGCATCCAGTCGGCCGGGAATGTTGCAGTATCCCAGATGTCAGCGAAAAGACGGTGCAACATTTGTGCTGACAGGGCAGGGTCAGCTTTCAGCATTTCAGCAGGGATGCAATCGATCCCAGGTGCTTTGTTGGATTTCATGTTTTTGATTGCCGTTTCTATTTCAGCCAGCGAAGGCGCTTCCGAGTTGACGCCATTTATGCGACTTACTGTTGGCGCTTCGAGCTGCAGATTCTGTTGGCCATCGCTATTCGTGACTCGGAAGAGTTGTTCGAAGTGCTCAGTCCATCGTTTGAGCTGATCTGTTCGATCGGTCAGTAACTGACCTGCTCGGTCTTTTAGCGGCATTCTTGCATTAGTCCTTGCACCACTGAGGCGGCGAGAAATGTCATAAAGTAATCAGATATCTCCATTGGCGGCGGCTCTTTCTCCCTCTTCGGCTAGGGAGTTTGTCCAGGCTCTCTTGTCTCGTCTACAAGCTCGTTTAACTGCCTTTTCCAGCTCCGCATATCGTAAGCGGGCGGCTGCTTTGGCTGACCCGGTACATGCCTGCTCAATTCCGACTTTCGCCTTTCTCCGATCGTCGACCATCCTCCAAGTTTCATCCGACATCCATTCACTCCTTCTTCCACAAACTTTACCGAGAGTACCATGGCTCGTCGTGATTAAGGCATTCTTGATTCCACACCACTGTTCTTCGACTGTTCCGTCTGTCGGCAGCTCCGAGGCTCGGGATTCTAGCTGTTCAACGTATGCCCTTTTCACCTCTGGATTCTCCAACCGGCGGACGTCGTATCGACACCCGACTTTCTCCTCGCGCCGTTGGACACGTGCAACTCTCAGTCGTATCTCGCCAAGGACGAGGTGATGGTCAGATGCAATGTCTGCGCTTCGTTTGTTGCGGACATCAAGAAGGCTCCTTCTCCATTTTTGGCTGATGCAGATGTGGTCAATTTGATTTTCTGTTCGGCCATCTCGGGATACCCAAGTGACCTTATGTGCTGGTCGATGGGGGAAGAGCGATCCACCGATCACCATATTGTTGTTGCCACAAAATTCTACAAACAGCTCTCCGTTTTCGCTCATCTGTCCTAGGCCATGGCGCCCCATGATGCGCTCAAGGTCCTGATTGTCGGAGCCAATCTTTGCGTTGAAGTCGCCCAAATGGATTTGAATGTCACCCTTCGGAATTCTCTCAACCACGCTGTTCAGTTGACTGTAAAACTGCTCTTTCTCCTGCAAGTCTGCAACGTCAGTTGGCGCATAACACTGGACCATTGTAAGGTTTCTAACCCGTGTTCTGAATCTGGCTACGATTATTCTTTCGTTTATCGGTTCCCATCTAATGAGGGCCGCGTAGGCCTGCGGGCTTAACAGGAAACCAACTCCTCGTTCCCGAGTAGCATGTTCTCCTCGTATGCCAGAGTAAAGCAGGACTTGCCCGGATTGTGTCTTGTGTTCTCCAGTATTAGGCCAACGGACTTCGCTCAGTCCCAGAATTTCAAGCTTGAGGCGGCTAGCCTCTCTAGCAAGTTGTTCCAGTTTGCCTTGTTGGGCAAGGGTTAAAGCATTCCAAGTTCCAATTCGTGTCCGTGTTTTCATGCTAAAAGTCGTCGCCAAAGTTCCAGGTCGGTCATTTCTTTCGGATTCCGTAACAATTTCAAATCGGGAGCAGTAGGTTGTTAGCCTAAAGTCCCTATCCCGCGATGGGGCTGCCATCTTGGACTTAGCTGGCGGGAGCCGCATTTCATAAATTCAGCCGCTTGCTGCAAGACAGACGCTGTTTGAGCCGCCCCTGACCTGGAGAACAGACGCTCGGTTCTTGTTGCACGCCGCCCCTGACCTGGGGAACAGACGCGTGCGGCCACCTTCTCAGTCTGCATGCGACCAAAGCATCCACCGGGGTTGGGTACCCGATCTCCGCTTAGGTTACTCGCACCCCAGCCGGCACCGCGGGGAGGTAGAGATAGGAGTTGTGAATAAGAGGTGATATGACCACTATGGGGTCTCGTGTTGCACATTATCCACCGTTTACCAGTTAAAAAATGCTTATTCGCCCTATACAATTGGCGCTGTTTTGAAGATATTCAATTTTTAAGATGAGAGATAAATGAAACTCCTCCGTTACTCTAACATGCCTGTAGTATTGGTTTCTCGTGTCTTACTCGATCATTCGTGACATCAACTGAAGTAAAATTAGTGTAATGATAGTTAACCATAAACATATAAATATAAAAAAAAATCTACGAGAAACACTTTGCAAGAAGCATTGGGTCAATGGATGATGAGTCAGGTTGGACTATGTTAGCTATGTTTGTACTATTCAAACTTCTTTACAGCTTTGGACTATTTCCGTAATATTTTAATTAAATCCTGCACTTTTAGACCACTATTAGCTTAAGGTAATGTATTCTGTGGAATCAAAATGAGAGAATTTCTGTCTTAACAAACCTGTGTTTTTCGCTAATCAGATATTTTCTTGGGTTTTACTATCCTTACAATTCACTTATTTCACCACCCTCGCCTTTATTCAAAGAAATTTTCATCATTGAATAAATTTAATAAAAAAAATCAGAGGAGGTAGGCACTTAAACTTCGATTCTCATACCTATGGTAAATTCATTCAAATGTGCTAAAAATATCTTAAAACTATTAGTATGAAAACAATCAGAGCATTCTGTAAGATTTTCAATAGGATTCGACTACAGCTGTTGTTAATTTTTTAAAGGCCACAAATTCGCTGAATCCCAAAGATGGTTAACTTATTTTTAAAGAGAACCCTGATCATACAACCAAAGAAGAGGTTGCAACATTTCAATGGCGCTCAGCACTATATCTATGGCAAAAATGTCCTAAAATGCGCATTAAACCAAAGATGATATAATTGAAAAAGCACAACGGACATAAAGACTATAGCTTCCAAGCAAAATTATTGATAATCATTACACCCACTCAAGTCTGATTGACTCTACTCCAGAATGACCTCTCTTACAGGTGGAATTATCGGCATAAGATTTTATGCCAGACCGGCATTAACAATCTTTCTAATAACAACCATTTATCTCCCAGCGCTTCCATAGTTTATGTGCCTGAAAGAAACCAAATAAAACATATTCCATCATAAGACAGAGCAGGATGGAAACAATCAGCCAGCAAGGATTTTATCGAATGATGTACCGAGTGCTGTATGTGTATGTCATCCGGCATCAGAAATAAAACATTCTTTGTTTCCAACCACGGTTATGCAATGCTATACGATTTCTCTTTGTATCGTGTGACCAACATCTATTTGCTAAGTGTTAGTGATCTCGTTTTTAAGCTATTTTTCCTCAGATTTAAGCTTTTTTTGCCTTGAAAGTATTGGAGATAAAAGCTCAAATCTGAAAAAACATTCAAATCTGAGGAAAAAATCTTAAATCTGAGAGATTTGCTCCACACGGATTGAAAAGAATTGCATTCCCATGTTTCCAACCGAAGGCAGAAAATCATCAGCCAAGATGAGCTGTGCGTGTGTTTGTAAACCGACTGGCAATTCCAGTTTCCCATTTTGATTCCATCCCCCTCTTATTCTCATCCTTTTCCCATCAAAGACAAAGGAGGATAAAAACAAAATCATTGGCCAAACGGCAGACGGTAAAATGCAGTGCGTTTTTTTTTTGGTAATCGGCAGTGGCAGGATGGCTATGACAATATACTATCGTTGGCAAACCGACTCAGATGGTGCACTGGTTAACACATCGTACTGGCAAGCCGAGATGAGATGTTGCAGTGAGTTCGAGTCTCATTTAATTTTTTTTATCAGGATTAATTATCGAATAGGGTTAAAATTCCATAAAATCTCTAATATATAAAGATGAATTGGGCTATATATGTTTGTATATATATATGCACCTTATACAAATCCACACCGCTTAACCGATCAGCTTGAAATTTGGTACAGTGATGTAAACGGACATGAGAAAGGTCGAGGTAATAGTTATGAGTCCCTCCCACCTAAGAAAAGGGACCCTCCCATACAACTTATGTTTTTATTCACACAAACCAAAAGTCATGGCACCCATTTGTCAACCGATTTTCGTTTCCTTTGGCGGGATTGATTTCACCATCACCATGGGCCAGGCATTAGAAACGACCATTCAAAATTCACGTGTACTGGAAAGCAAATCAAAGCTTGCTGAGCATAAAAAATTTTAAAGGAGAAATTTTGGCGGGTGTTTTTCCTTCTACTGTTCAAAGCACGAGGTACCGGTGCGGGGCATTTGATCGCAATAATGAGCCTTTAATTAGGATTTAAAAAAAACTACTTGCCTGTTAGGAATATATTAAGAACAGTAGTTGAGAATCTATTAGAATATGCAGTAAAGTATGGATACATTAATTTATGTTCATTATGAATTGACTTCTTCAGTTGAAAAACTATTTGGTCTGAAAACTAATGCTCCAGCTTTTAGGAACCATCCATTTTCATATTTTTGGGACTCCTCATAGGGAAACAATTAATAAAACTGAGGGTTGTAGGTTCAAGGCTACGATTTCAACACTTATATTGCCGTGTAGGAGTTTAACTAACAATAGGAATTAGACAATTAAACGTTCATTTTATTCAAAAAATTAAAACGAAATCCAATGCACGAGACTTTTAGATATTTAATCTGAAGTTTATAGTTTTGTACAATTCAATTTCATTTGCTAATTTAAATATTTTAAGTAATTATTGATCATCGATGTGTTCAATTCTACCATCCAATCATAAGAAATTTTAAAAAGCACATTGAAAACTTGCAGAGGGTTCAGCGGAAATCTATTTAGAAATTTCTAAGTACAAAATGAAACTTTAATGGATTTTCCATTCTACGGGAGATCTTGAAAAGAGGTCGTTAACATTTGTTTACAAGCTTAATACATGGGATAAGATAACCCATGGAAAAGATTAAAAAATTGTATCATTTGATAAAAAAAAATTAATCCAATTCAAGCTTCCCAAAAAATTCTGGGTGTAAGCCAGAATTGCCGTATCGGGACCGGACAAATCCAGCCAATTTTATCAAAAAACCTGGCCAAATCCAGCATTTGATTTCAAAATGTTCAAACCGATATCCTGGCAATATCCGGCGAACTTGGTCAAAAGCGCGGAATTATTCAGTAAAAATAACGAAAAATATACTTGCAATATTTTTTTGAACAAACCACATCAGCAGATTTTAAATTGTATATCAAGCTTCCAAACACGGGTCATGATTATTTCCAAAACTTGCCATTTAAAACTTCTTTTTGAACGTAAAAATGAAAAATTATAATAATTATAAAATCTCAGTTTATGTTACGTTTTAAAAATGTTGTGAATAAATCCGGACAAAATCCAGTCTTTTTGCAACAACATCCGGGAAACCGGGCCAGACCGGACTTACCTCAAATGTTAATTCAACCTGGCAACCTTGGATTGAAATGTTTTTCGTGATAGAATGGATAAGCATTCAAGGAAATTTTTTTCAAATTTCTATTAGCAAACCTAAAAGCTATTAGTTATTTAATAATATGAAAACGACAAACTCTGCTGATAATACCAAATAAAACTTTAAGAAGACTAACAAAACTTACAAAGCTCACATGGCCAAACATGGTCCAATTTTTTATGATGATGAACAAAAAGCTTTCAAAATTTCAAAAAGTCAAACGACTCATTTCGATTTATATTTTATGTGAACCCGAGCAAGGCCGGGTAAAATCAGCTAGTATTAATATAATAATGGAATTATAATGTGGAAAAAAACGAAAACAAAACTTTATATATATTATGTAGCATGCATAAACTCAATTATTGAAGTTTAATTGATTCAATCATAATTTTAGTTAAAATCAAGCATAGCAATGAAGTTGAATCTACAATATATTTATCGTCGAATATCCTACATCACATAACAGTTGAATACCCAACATCATATTACAGTTGAATGATAATTATAATGATTGAATTAATCATACAAATATAGTTTAACCTATCTTATTAAAAGTTGAATATATGAAACCAATCAAACAAATAAAGTTGATCGAGTATCAATCTTCAATATGATTGAATTAAGGCGGAATATTGTTGATAAAACGATACTTTTTTCTCCGTGTTGGATAATTCATCCCAAAAACAGGAAATTAAAAAAAAAATCCTGTCGGGTGGTGTGAATCAATCTCAAAACTACTTATAACTTCCTCTTGCCAATCCGACAGCTTAACCAGTGCACACTGGTACAGAACATCAATCTAGTTGAACTAAATTAAAAGCGCCGAGTGATTAAATGAAAGACTTTTGATATCTTCGACAATATTGCATAATTGTACAAGGCGCATACTTTGAAATAAAATATAGAGTCGAGAGGTCGACCAATAGCAAGATAAAAAAGCCAACTTTTTTGTTAAGCATTTTAGAGCTTTAGTTTTTTCTACAAAGTTGTTTATCCTAAGAAAATACATAACTTTGCTGAACAAGCCAAAGTTATACAATTTCATTCTAAGGAGTTACAATGAAATTAAAAAAAATACTTGAAAAAACAGTCTTTTTAATCTGAAACGTTGTAGGTAAGACATAACAATTTTCAACAAACAAAGTTGAAATAAGTTAAGATGTACAATTTTTAAGTACATTATGATGTGTTTTGAAATGGCTGAAGCGCTGTAGAAAGCATTTAGTGTAACATATTAACGATTTTCAAAGAAAAGTTTATCGAATTGCGCAAATTTTCGCACCATCAGCCAATGTGGATTTTATTTTTGGTGTTAAGAGGAATCGTTACCATAAAAAACTAGCGTGGAACTTGGTGGAACTCGAAGCAATTTTGAGATTGAAAATTTAGTATATTGTTCAAAAATATCACTTTTTTTAGACACTTTATTAGTTTCATAGTTTATTTGATGCAATTAACTTGCAGAATTTGAGAATTAGAAATAAATAGATGATTGGTGGACCCCTTGACTCTATATTTTATTTCAAAGTATGCGCCTTGTAAAATTGATGTTCTGTACCAGTGTGCAGTGTATTTTCTGAACCAGATCAATTACCATAGTCCTTGAAACAAACAGTGCTGGCTTTCTGGCGTTTGGCCGGCGGTTTGCTAGTATTGTCTTATGAGGGGAAAGAAGATTGGAAACGAGAAACTGTTTTTTGCTTTCCTACTGCCTGCTTACATAAGTACACGCAGAGAAAACTTGGATTTTGAAACAAAACAAAACTGACTTTGATTCAAAACATTCATTTTTTCGATTCAATCTCCTGTTTTCTTTGAATCAATGAATTATGGTTTTGTTTCAAATAAATAATTTTTGAAAGAATGAATTAATTTTTTGGATCGAATAATTTTGGACTTTGATTTAAACAAATTCTTTGATTCAAAAGACATTTGTTCAATTGCATATTTATTTGGAAACAAAGTTAATTTTCTTTCAACCAAAGAAAAATGTATTCAATGCAAAGGAATAATTTCTTAAAATAAAAACTTCAAACTTAGAAGGTTTTTTTTGCATTGAGTAAGAAG
Organism: Uranotaenia lowii; assembly: GCF_029784155.1. Lineage (NCBI taxonomy): Eukaryota > Metazoa > Arthropoda > Insecta > Diptera > Culicidae > Uranotaenia > Uranotaenia lowii. Next base: position 89,941,381 of record NC_073692.1, read on the forward strand.
AATTTAAAACGAAAAATCGGTTTGGCTGGTCGTGTGAAAATGTGGATCAGAGTTAGCTTAGTTAGAAGGATTCAGAATAAAGTATGGTAAGTTTATGTTAATTGAAGAATGAATATTGAAGATTTTCAATAAGTGCTTGAAATTTTACAGGACCACGGCCGATAGATGGTTTTCCAAGTCCCTGGATGCCTCAACCGAGGTAACACCGCTCCAATCCAGCGATCAGGTCCACGAAAATTTAAACCGGATGATTCGATTAACGTTTTTAATTTTAACATTTCCAAAGATATATTTAAAAATAGTATACGTAGTTCTAGAAATTAATACATGTTTAGTTTAAGATATGTTTGTGTGATTACTATCAAAGACATTAATAAATAAGTGAACCCAGTGTTTCATTTATTTGTGAATAAAAATAAATTTAAATTTGAAATCCTTTCTTTTTATTATTTGAAATTCCTAATAGGAATTTAAAAACAACAGAAAATAATGCTTCCAATTGGAATAAATAGAAAATAGTTCAATGAATAAATGCTTTTAAATCTAAATTAAATTACCTTGGGTCAAATGAAAGCAACTTTGAATCAAAAGAAACTGTTTTTTGTTTGAAAGTATCAATATTTTGAATCAAAGATTTTTCAAAAGAAAAATTCTTTGAAACAAACGAAAATGCATTTCAAACAAAGAATTTTTATTTATCCCAAAATCAAAGAAAAATTTCCTTTGTTTTCGCTGCACTTTCCTTTGAAATAAAAAATCTTTTCGCTGTGTGTACACACGCTTAGCTGCTTACAGCCGAGTAGCTTGGCCGTGGTTATTTGCCGGTGGTTTGAAGCGAAGAAATGTTTTTTATTTTTTTCTCCAAAGTTTTACCAATTCCGCCCGAGGTCTCAAATCGAATCACTGCCGCTGTCGTTCATATCTTATTCCAATGGCCTGACATAATCGAGACTCATGATTGGAGTAAAGTTTGTATTTTGGGTGTAGTAATATGAGTTTTAAATTAATCTTAAATTTTCCACTTTTTATTTTAATTTTTTTTACAAACTACAAAACGTTAAAGAATCATCTGGAATCGTGAATCTCAACAGAGCCTCAGTGAGCAAATTTCCTTTTAAACGTGAAATTCCGTTGTTACCATGGTGCGTGTATATAGGAGGTGTTATCGTATATCAAATTCCCGATTCAGCCATATTGGCTATTTAGACTATGCAACTGCGTTTGTTTACTGTGTAGTTTGATTACTAACGAACCACAGAAAAGCTGAGCAAATAATCTGATATTGTAAACAAACTCATTGAGAGCGCCGCTCATTCCTCGCCTACTTACTGTGAAAGTCGAAGAAACTCGTGTTTCAAAAAACCTTGATTGTAACCATTGAGGGCATTCAGCAATGATTCAATGTATATTTTTCTTTGTTTCTGTTTCCTAAGGTTTGAAGAGTTTCGGTCTAGAAAGTAATATGAAAGTCTACCATTACGACGCATATATACAAAAATTTCCCGCGGATTTGAAACTCGTCTAAAATATTCCTATGTAGCAACAGGAACATAAGCATCTTTCATTCGAACATTCACGACTAAACTCAATTTTTCACACTTCCAGTGAATTGCAAATCCAACGGAACACACTTAGTTGTGCCTGAGTTACTGACACTATCCCATACATTCCTATGGCCCTGTTACTATCAGTCTCTCGCATCTGTCAGGCAATCAGACATTGTGACTATGTTTCGTTTTCCCTGCAACAGTCGAAGTACCATTCCAAGTAAAAGGAGAGATCGAAATCGGTAATTGATGATCCGAAATTTATTCAGTCAGCCGCGAATGCACGCGCGGTTCGTCGTCGTCACCAAGTGGAGGAGTGTACTCAATAAATGGACGCAGCCACCGGATTTGCGCCAGATCGAGCAGCAGATTTCCCGAACCAGCACCCTCTACGCCCACGCGCCGATTCCATCAGGCGGACAGTCAGGATTTCGAACCATTTACTGTGGTGGGGTCTCGAATCGTCAGCGAACCGTTTCCGGGACTCCCGGGAATACCAGGCCAACATTCAATGAGAACGTTTGAGCGCACACACCCGACGCATTAATATAAATTTCAACAATTTTGCATTTTATTGTTATGCTACGTGTGAAGATAGGGATGCGGCTGGATTGAATCTGGCTGGCTGGATGGCCAGAACTGCAATGCAATCCGGTGGAAATGCACCCATGTGTTCTACTACGCTGAATGGCAGAATCCGGAACAGCTGTGGGTTGATGTTATCGCTGGATTGTGCCGTCGTTCGTTTGTTGATATTTGGTTGGTCACAGAAGATGGCATCGACGAAGTGAAACATTACTCACGTCTCCGTCGTCTGTTTGGTTGTTGAATTTCCAAGATTTTCCTTACGTGCCCGGTATCTCAAGATGCTGACAGGATTGATGCATCAGGCGTTGGCGTTTGCAAACTGCACAACATTCAATTTACTTAAGAAAGCCTAACTGAAATGAAATTGAAGCGAAAGCATCAAGTGAACCATTTATTTATCGTCAGACACGATCTTAGTGGATCGAATCTGACAATTCTATTTGGAAAACAAATTCTGAAGGATTTTATTGAAGTTCCAGAAAAAAAAATTTGTATGCTGTTCTCGATTTCTCGAACTTTTCGCCAAACTCCTCGCATCAATTTCTGTCCAGTGGCTAATCAACCCCCCCCCCCCTTCGAATCTCACCAATCGAAGAGGGTGGAGTCCCAAATAATCATAGAAACATTGCTCTTACCCGTAATAACCACCCATGTAAAATTTGGTTCCATTCATTTGATTAGTTTTCGAATTTTGCAAAAAAAATGCATGGTAGGCCCCTCCCCCTTCTAAAGCTCCACATTTCTTCCTTCCCATATACTCTCGCATGCCAAATTTGGTTCCATTTGCATGATTAGTTCTCGAGTTGTCCGCTTCCTCTTCCTCCATTGAAAGGAGGGAAGGGTACTAAACCCTTTTAGGAACATTTCATGTAACCAAATACACTTCCATACCAAATTTGGTTCCATTTGCATGATCTATTTTCGAAATATTCAAACATGTTTCTTTTGTTCGGAAAACCCCCTCCTCCTTCCTGTTAGGGGGAGGGATCTCAAACCATAATAGAAACCTTCCCCGGCCTCCAATACCCCCACCTGTCAAGTTTCACGTAAATCGGTTCAGTAGTTTCCGAGTCTATAGGAAACAGACAGACAGACAGACAGAAATTAATTTTTATATATATTTAGATTGTAGGTAATCACATTTGATTAAAATTTACTGTGTGAAGAATGCAGGAACATTATAACCAAATGGGAACATGTAGCATTTGCCATGCAGATAGTAACCTTCTTGTAATTTAGCGTTTTATTTATCCGACATTTAGAAGGAAGAGTTCTGGCTAGTATTTTAATCATCAGCTTGAAATAATCTTAGCTAAACATAAGAAGATATTTAAGGATCGATAGAGTTTGTGTCAACCATATTTACTCTTCGAAATTTACAGCAGTAAAAAATCAGCAATTTATTACCCGCAAATGAAGCCGAATATAAACAACCTTTTTTTGCACCAAAACAAGAAGGAGAAATAAACGACAAACAAACATTGGAATTGTCCCATCAATCCGGTTGGATTTGGTAGCAAACGACCCTAGCGCTGACAGCAGTATTGTGTCAGGGGTAGATAGGTCCGAGGAGTCTCTTAAAAATTGTTGTTAAATTTTAATTTTGAATTTTCATCTACTCATATATACTTATTTGTTACTTAAACAACTCATTAAATTTTATAAGTAAAATTTTTATCATAAGATTTCCTGGGGCTGGTATCTTAGGTTGAATTCATTTTATCCAGAATATCCAGAAAAAAAAACAAGAAAAATCTAGTTCGATTTAACGGCAACCATGAGCCATCTTCAGTTGGTCCCATCGTCCACCAAGAGCTGCAATTGAAAGTTGGGGAAATTAACACTAAAATTAACAGTTAATTTATGCTGCAGTCGCCAGCAGCTGTGTTCGACCGAGTCTCATTTTGGGGAGGAAAAGCTCGCAAGTGTCAAAGGATTGCAATCTCAAAACGATTGCGCTTAATCCCTGCCCGAGAGTGGTTGAATGTGGTGACAAAATGTCATCAATATTGACCGTCTGTATTCCGATTGGAAAATAAAAAGCCAAATGGAACGTAATGGGAATTGAAATAATGGGTTTTCAGTTTCTGTTTTTGATTACCGACTTTTAAAATCATGAGCTACTGAAACTTTATATAATAAAGATATTTGGTATTTAAAAAAAATGTCGAATCCTAAAGAAATGACCTTCCTGGAACTTTGGCGACCACACGGACACGAATTGGAACTTGGAATGTTTTAACCCTTGCACAACAAGGCAAGCTGGCTCAACTTGCTAGAGAAGCCAGCCGCCTTAAGCTTGAAATTCTGGGACTGAGCGAAGTCCGTTGACCTAACACTGCAGAACACAAGACACAGTCCGGGCAAGTCCTGCTTTACTCTGGCATACGAGGAGAACATGCTACTCGGGAACGAGGAGTTGGTTTCCTGGTAAGCCCGCAGGCCTACGCCCAGGCCTCATTAGATGGGAACCGATAAACGAAACAATAATCGTAGCCAGATTTAGAACACGGGTTAGAAACCTTACAATGGTCCAGTGTTATGAGCCAACTGACGTTGTCGATTTGCAGGAGAAAGAGCAGTTTTACAGTCAACTGAACAGCGTGGTAGAGAAAATTCCGAAGGGTGACATTCAAATCCATTTGGGCGACTTCAACGCAAAGATTGGCTCCGACAATCAAGACCTTGAGCGCATCATGGGGCGCCATGGCCTTGGAGAGATGAGCGAAAACGGAGAGCTGTTTGTAGAATTTTGTGGCAACAACAACATGGTGATCGGTGGATCGTTGTCGTCCCCCATCGACCAGCACATAAGGTCACTTGGGTATCCCGAGATGGCCGAACAGAAAATCAAATTGACCACATATGCATTAGCCGAAAATGGAGAAGGACCCTTCTTGATGTCCGCAACAAACGAAGCGCAGACATTGCATCTGACCATCACCTCGTCCTTGGCGAGATACGACTGAGAGTTGCGCGTGTCCAACGGCACGAGGAGAAAGTCGGGTATCGACCAGGGTTGCCAACTATTTTTCAGAAACGTCTGGAAGATTTTTAAAAAATGTCTGGAAATTTCTGCAAATGTCTGGACACCTAAGTTTTGAAGGTGGCGGCCTTTTTTTTTTGGTCCCCAGATCTCAATGTTACAATAGTATTTTTCTGTCACTATATCAGTCACGTGCTCTGTCTGAGTCTCAATTTAACACACATCCTCAAAGCATTTGCCAAGGCTTCGAACCCTTATTGAATTCATAGTTCATAGGTTCTACTAATCATTTCCTCAGGGTAGCCACTCGAAATCCAATTTGGATTTCTGCATTTTTCCCGCATGTTAACATGAAATTCCTGATTTTGTAAAACAGGAAACAAAACAAAAATCCGAATATTTATTTTTGAAACCACCTACCTAGACCTAGATTTCTAAAATTTGCCTTTATTTTTATATTTTTTTCAAAAATCGTCCTGAATTGCCCGACCATGTCGAAACGTGTGATGGAAAGTATGGTATTTTTAAGTTAAAAATCATCGTTCTTTGAAACTTCTATTTTGAAGGTATTTTGCTCAAATTCGACCTTCATATAATTCAATATCAAAAAAGCAATTTCAAATTGCTTAGCACATGCTTTGACATGTTTTGTTCCAGATTTCACAGAATCCAAATATCTTTGGTAACCAACGCCCTAGCAGCGACAAGTCATCTGATGTCCTTTCAATTCTTAGAGACATTTTGAATATCAGAGAAACCCCTACGTGAAAAAGACCTCGTAATACATCATATGGTAATATCATCTGATTGGAAATGATCGATTCAAAATATGAGGGGTATTACAATGAACAAATATAAGGAAAATGAAATAATCGCTCTTGGTTTTATAATTAAAAACTCTCTGGAGTATTCGACCGAATATTCGTTTGGCCGAATAGTTTAAAAGGTGAATATTCGGTATTTGGCCGTTGGCCGAGTACAAATTTTTTCGTCCATCATGCTTCCTCTCCATGAGCGTCGGATAGAAGCTTCAATTGTTTCGCCTCCTCGGCCGCCTCTCGCTTCCGATTTGCAATAGTTTCTATAACAGATTGTTTTCCTTTTTTTTGTTTCAAAAGGACTCGACATCTCTCGAGTGAGTATAACGAGCATACTGGATTAACGATTTCGTTACGGTTATTCCCGTTGTTCAATGAAGCAAGTTAAAACTAGTCAAAACCGATCCAACACGGTAGGAGGAGGTCGAAGCCAATCGGAAAGAGATTGATGATCAACTGTGAATCAATTTTTACTTGTTTCGCCGTTTTCGTTCAAACTTCATTGAACAGACTTTCACCGAGCCAAAAATTCCCGACTTTTCGGGAAAAATTCCCGGATTTTTCCTGCATTTTTCCCGGTGGATTCCAAATCCCGTCTTTTTCCCGCATTTCCCGAATGGGTGGCCCCCCTGTTTCCTGCCATATTACACCATAACAAAATTGAATTTTCATAGAATCTTAGAACAATTTATGTCCAAACACAAAAGTCTGGAATTGTCTGGAAGAAATGCCAAAAGTCTGGAAGTCTGGAAACCTAAAAATATCTCGCAAAAGTCCAAAAAGTCTGGAAGATCCAGACAAAATCTGGAAGGTTGACATCACTGGTATCGACACGACGTCCGCCGGTTGGAGAATCCCGAGCCTCGGAGCTGCCGACAGACGGAACAGTCGAAAAACAGTGGTGTGGAATCAAGAATGCCTTTATCACGACGAGCCATGGTACTCTCGGTAAAGTTTGTGGAAGAAGAAGTGAATGAATGTCGGATGAAACTTGGAGGATGGTCGATGATCGAAGAAAGGCGAAAGTCGGAATTGAGCAGGCATGTACCGGGTCAGCCAAAGCAGCCGCCCACTTACGTTATGCGGAGCTGGAAAAGGCAGTTAAACAAGCTTGTAGACGAGACAAGAGACCCTGGACAAACTACCTAGCCGAAGAGGGGGAAAGGGCCGCCGCCAATGGAGATATCCGATTACTTTATGACATCTCTCGCCGCCTCAGTGGTGCAAGGACTAATGCAAGAATGCCGCTGAAAGACCGAGCAGGTCAGTTACTGACCGACCAAACAGATCAGCTCAAACGATGGACTGAGCACTTCGAACAACTCTTCCGAGTCACGAATAGCGATGGCCAACAGAACCCGCAGCTTGAAGCGCCAACAGTAAGTCGCATAAATGGCGTCAACTCGGAAGCGCCCTCGCTGGCTAAAAAAGAAGCGGCAATCAAAAACATGAAATCCAACAAAGCACTTGGGATTGATTTCATCCCTGCTGAAATGCTGAAAGCTGACCCTGCCCTGTCAGCACAAATGTTGCACCGTCTTTTTGCTGACATCTGGGATACTGCAACACAAACGGCCGACTGAATGCAGGGTATCCTCGTAAAGGTCCCGAAGAAAGGAGACCTGACAGAGTGCGGTAACTGGCGAGGCATAACGTTGATCTGTACAACCCTCAAAGTACTCTGCAAAGTGATCCTGAACAGGATCCAGGAGAAAATCGACGCTACACTCCGACGGCAACAAGCTGGATTCCGATCTGGACGATCATGTGTGGACCACATCACAACGCTACTAATCATACTGGAACAAATCAACGAATTCCAGGACTTTCTTCTGCTGGTATTCGTTGATTTCGAAAAAGCATTCGACCGACTTAACCATGAAAACATCTGGGCGGCTCTAAGGCTATGAGGGGTCTCAGAGAAACTAGTCCATCTCATCGAAGCACAATACGAGGCATTTTCGTGCAAGGTCTTGCACGACGGTGTCTTGTCCGAACCAATCCCGGTAACTGCTGGAGTGAGACAAGGATGTATTTTATCACCGCTACTTTTTCATATCGTAATGATAAGATTCTGACTGGATCGATCGACTGTGCACCGAACCGAGGATTGCCGTGGAATCCTTCAACAACGGAGCAACTGAACGACCTTGACTTGGCTGACGATATTGTTTTGCTCGCCAAAACACAACCGGATATGCAGAGCAAACTCGACGACCTCACCGAAAGCTCCAAGGCAGCAGGTCTCAAAGTCAATGTCGGAAAGACCAAGTCGATGGAGATCAACACAGGAAATCCCTCCAGTTTCATGTTAGCTGGGCAACAAATTGAGAATGTGGAGTGCTTCCAGTGTCTGGTAGCCAGATAACGCCTGATGGTGGTACCAGGAAAGACATCGAAACCCGGATCAGAAAGGCCCGATTTGCGTTTGCTAGTCTCCGAAACATCTGGCGTTCACGCCAGATCTCTCTACGAACAAAAATCAGAATCTTCAACTGTAACGTCAAATCCGTATTGCTGTACGGGTGCGAAACTTGGTGCACATATACGGTGACGACGCGAAAACTGCAAGTATTTGTAAACCACTGCCTGCGGAATATCATCCACGCTTGGTGGCCTGGCAACTGGATCTCGAATGAGGAACTACATCGCCAGTGTCATCAAAGGGCGCTAGAAATCGAGATTCGGGAACGTAAGTGGAGATGGATTGGGCACATCCTGCGAAAAGATGAAAACGAGATTTGCAGAGAGGCGCTAGATTGGAATCCAGAAGGTCATCGAAGAAGAGGCAGACCCAGAAACTCGTGGCGGTGAAGCCTAGCCGCTGAAATCCGAACTGTCGACGAGAATCTTGACTGGAACCAGGTGAAGACGCTGGCTCCGGATCGTCAACAGTGGAGGTCTTTTACCACGGCCCTATGCACCGGAGGATCGGCGCGGTATCATTATGTATGAATGGCTGAATTTTCAATTCCTGTAAAAATAGGAGTTACTGTTTTTTTTTCTTTTAAACATCTTCTAGAAACACACCTTGATCCCACTTGGCCCTATATGAAAAAAATTTGCATTCTTTAAGGATCAGGGTTAAACCTGCATTTGAAATTGATATATCAGAATTTGATGAATATTTTTAATGATATATTTTTCTGAGTTGAGAGCATATGACTTTAGAAGTCTACAGAACCATTTTTTGAATTTAATTTAATATTACATCTCCAAGAGCGATTTATTGAATAAACTCAAAAATCGTTTTTTGAATAACAAATGATAATTCTGGATTCATTCTTGATATGGAAGTTCCTTACGACGATTGCTTACATCCATCAATCGACTAAGAAAGAAATAGTGTTTTGAATTCAAAAATAAAGACTACAAAGTTTGTCGGGCCAGCTTTGGTTACATATATTTTTAAACGTTTAGCAAAGCACACCGAGTCAGCTAGTTTTGTAAAAAATATGACTTTTTGCATATGATTGTTTTCAAAAAATGCTGTATGGGATGCATGATTGTAATTTTTTAGCGGAAATATCTCAATTTCGAAACGCTTGTAAATAATAGGTATCATTGCTCGAAAAACTTGCTGCGGATACTTTTTAACTCATTCGTCACCATTGCAGCTAATTGAAACAAGCTAATCATGAAATAATTAGATGTCAAAGTGTTGCAAAAATGGTAACAGAAAATCTCGACTTCTGCACCATATCAAACGTGCATTTGTTTTCAAGACGAATCTCCCGGTGACAGACACACGAGTTATGAAGCTGGTTCGGATAAAGAAAGCCTGCCTGCCTGCCAAGTCAACCGAGTGTGGCCGACCTTTACGACATTTCGACGATGCAGCAGCATCGCCACTCTTCCGACTCGCAGCCATCTGCACGTGACAAGTGGAACACGTTCGTTACTCCAGGAACCGTTTTTTGGTATCTTTCGTGCTGCCGATAAAACAGCCAAGCTCCATGGTTACTGTTTCTATCCTTCTAGCAGGAGCTGGAGCAGCATGCAGTGCAGCATCCCAATGCATCAGAATTCCTGGCTCACATTCGTCTTCAAAAATCTTCCAACATCCGTGTCAGACTGCATGGATGCTGGCAAGAGCTCATTTAGCAAAGACTAATCTCCATGCAGCAGCAGCAGCAGTCCTTAGACTCTGGCAGACAGCGAAGGGCGAAGCGACGAACGACGGCCGGGATGCATTTGATTTAAGATTATGCGAATTACACCAGGCGTAGACTGTAAATTTCACATGTGTCAAGATTACACACAAGAGCTTAGCACATCCGAGACGCAATCAAAAACCGGGCTTACATCCTTCTGGTTCCTATACGGCCGGGTTTTGGTGTGCGTGTGTCTGTGTGGCTTTGTGTACGTGTGTACGTGTGTGTGAGTTTGTGTCTGTCAGTGTTTGGAGTCAACAGGAACTCGGGTGGGCGAGCAATCAGGAAGGGGTCAAGGTGTGTATGCATGTGCCAGCGACGAATGGGCCTACTTTCCGGGGCTATGAGGAATTCAAATCCTTTTAAACCTATCAGAGTCATAAAATTTTGCCGGCGAGGGATGATTCAGTTTTTCTTGAGTTCATCCACATTGATTTCGGTTACTGTACAAAGTTTGCGATCCTCCAATTTTTATTCATAAAAACAAATTCGTTAAGAATACCATTCCAACTTTTCACAGGAATATGTTAATGAACTTCACAAATAATTTATGAGATAGTTGATCGATTCTTTCAAAACATTCAGTATGACAAAAAAAAAAAAAGATATTTATGATTTTTTTTTATTTTTTACTTTATTTAATGCAATGTTAACGTCAAGATTGCCGAAATCACAGAAAATTTTACCATTTCATGAAATTTCGAACAAATTTTCATTACAGAATCTGTGTCACAGATCACCGAATTTTAAAATATTTGTCAAATTTTGTGCAACTGTTGAAAATTGAAAATTTCTTTATCACTTTTGACCTAGAAATTTAGATTTAAATTGATGAAAATGTTATGAAATTGGTGTCAAAAATTTGTTTTCATCAAGTAAATTTAAAAATTTCTAAACATATATATGTTTGTTTTTAATTTTCAAAAAAAATTAAAAAAAAACAGCATTACAGTAAACCGTCACAGATTATTTGGGTCAGATAAAAAAATAACAGAAATTTTTTTTTCGAAAACACTGATTATTTTTGGTATTTTGCTTACATACCGTAAACTGGGGGAACATCGATCACTTTTTAATATATTCTGGAATATTTTGGAAGGGTTTGGTTTTTGTAACACTTGAAAGGTTAAAAATACTAACTGAGGTAAGGAGTATAGAGCATGATCATTGATAGCAGAATATTCAAATGATATTAGTGGCTATAACTAAATGTTTGTTACAAAACCAGTTTTCATGTTTCGGGGTAACTTTGATCACTAAGGTTTTGACGTATCTCAAAATTTTCTAAATTATTGTTTTCATGCCAATTAGCACAGAAGGCTTAAGACATCAATAACAGTATTTTTTTTATTTGGACTCAATTGAATTTTTCAACGTTTTCTTTCAAGTACAAATATACTCAAAAGATGGACAATGTTGCTGCATACATTTAGGGGCAAAAATTATTAACAATTCTTAATATATTTTGGCCTTAAAAACATATGAAATTTTACCTTCATGCAGTTCCCGAGGTCCTCCCACTGTTCCTATGTTCTTTTTTTTTAACTTAACCATGTGATAGGGTTTTAAGCCATTTGTTCAATACAGTCTTTCTCATAGAAAATGTCCGTTTTTATTAATATCCATAAATTATCGTATAATGACCATAAAAATAACTCTTAAACTATACCTATGCAAAGAAAAAAGTTCAACTTTTATATAAAACACTCCATTCGCTTCTTAATGCTATCATGTTATCAGAAGAGGTGTTTGTTTGTGAGTCTTCAAATATTTTAAAATTTTAAAACTTTAAAACTACATTTTTAATTTCATTAAAAATTTCCAACTACATATCAAAATTACCCCATTTGAAACTCAATTTATAAGCTTTCAAACGCAATTATCAGATATTTTAACTTCAGATTTACTTAATGATGATTATCTGAAAAAAAAATCATGTTGATCAAAGTTACCCCGATGATCAAAGTTTTCCCAGTTTACGGTACATCAAAAAGGACAGGGCTCATTAGCGGCAAGTTATCCTTACAAACGGGAAAATAAAACCAGAAATAAGGTTGCCAGAAATATTTGCACACGTATCAGGGCCAGGAAAATCCGAGCTATTTTGTCTAAACCCTGGATATTTCAACCAAATATTCGGGCAATATCCGCATAAAGGAGAATGGGCAATTAATTTTTCCAGTTTTCTTCAAAAAAAAAAGTGAAACACACCTTAAGGCCACTTTAATTCTTGAATAATGTTGAAATATTATCAAAATAAAGAATAAACATTCCTGTAAAATAAGGTAACATACAAATTTTTATGTCGAATTTCTAAAACCGACCATATACATTTTTCACCTGCCCAGAAGAACTGACCTGTGCAAAATTTCAGCTCAATCGGACTGCATTTAAGGATGTCTACAAGTGATTGAAGTTTTGGATTTTTTACCCTCAAAGGATTGCTCAGGATGCTCAGGATTAGCAGTACATTCGCAACACAGAAAACTCATGCCCTCCTTTTGAAAAAGATCCATAACGGTGTCAGCTAAGTCCTAGTGCTCAATGAGGGAAATGTGGAGGAATATAAGAGGCACTGATTCTATTTCGCACTCAAATGGTTTATTTGATTGGTATAGAAATTCTCACAATTTTGACAAATATGCTTATAAGTATAAAAACGGAGTTTTTTCTTCTTCTTCTTCTTCTTACATCAACATGGCCAAAACATGTAGGCATCCTGGAAAATGAGAAACTTGCGTCTTTCATTTTTCTTTTCAGCGTATTATCTGTTACATATTCCTATGCATTGCAGATATTACTACGGCCAGGCCAACCATGTGATGAAAACCGCGAAAGATCCAGGATACAGGGGAGGAATGAAGCGTGGAGATCCCTACCAAACGCTTCATATAATATTTTGAATATGGAAATACCTAAATATGAATTTATGTCATTTGGGAAAGTATATATGGAACATTGATACATTAAATGCTATTAAGGAATTAGGAAATTACGATACTCACCAACATTATACTCACCGCAATAATAATTAGTATATAAAATATTACCTTTGGGTTTCTGTAGATCAGCTATGTTACCTTCGTATCTTTCCGTCCACTCTGTGGATAGTATGAGGGGTTAATGATAAGAAAAAATTTAGTAAACGGTTGAAACACAAAGCAATTTATTATGTATTTCCATTGGCTTTGTAACCTGCAATGCAGTCTTTTGAGTTCTGTAGCTTGGTACAACCTGGGACTTCGTTAAACAATATTAGAGACTGGAAGATATCCCAATCAATCACAGAACTGCATGCGTCCATACCAACTCATATTGTCGAGCCAGGCTCCACGCGTTTGTCCAGCTTACAGTCAAATAATTCCCATTCCCTCCTCCACTCCCTACTTCAAGGAGGGGGAGTCTCAAACAATCATAGAAGCAACTCCTACACACAAACCCCGACTTCTGTTAAAGATGACCCTTCCCCTCTCAATTTTTCATTGGAAGCAGGCACGGGTCCCAAACCATCACTAAAACACAAACCGTATCCAAATTAACCCCCCTGCCATACCCATCCTCAACCGGAGCTCAATATACCCTTTTCCCTATCATTCCGCTGTGCTGAACGGGGAGAACCCCACCCACCATCTACACACTACCTGCACCCGAACCTCCACCCTCGCCAACCCTGACTTCATTTGTCCGATCAACTACCGAGAAACACTAATGCCTTCTCCGTAAGGGGAAGCCCTTCCCCCCTCGGCCTAGGAAAGGTGCTTAAACTTCTACGAGATACCCTCATAGCCCCACAAAATCCGATCCAACGGTCTTCGAGTCCACAGTCCACGCTCTTAATTCGGCCGTTCACATGCATCACGTTACGAATCGGTACTTTTTCTGTTTTCCTTCTATTCAGGCTTTGCTCTTTATTTCTCTGTTCTTAGCAATATTATTTCAAACATTTCAATACGATTTCGATGCTTTAATTTTTGTTACTTTTTTTATCATAGTAGTCGAGCGCCACGAAAACATAAACAAAACAACATCGTTGCCTTAAGAAAACCTTCACTAGCAATTAACAACAATCCTTCCGTTGCCCGAAGCATTCACACTTCAGTATCGCCCTAAGAAAAACCTCACACGATAACACCACATTGGCTTGTGATATAGCTCAGTTGGCAAGTCTGTTGTCTTCTGAGCCGATGTCCACGAGTTCGAGCCCAAGAGTAAATATCAAACACAGTTGTACCGGATAAGTTTTTCAATAACGATCCCCCAACTGTAACGTTGATAAAGTCGCGAATGCCATAAAGATGGTAAAACGACTATAATCAAAACAAAAAAAAAAAAAAAATTACCACAACGGCCCAAAAATTAAGATTTTTCATGAGGTTAAAGGTCGTTCCTCGCACTTGATTGAGGTCCGCTAGTCGCCTCACCACATTTTTTTCTTTTATTTACGGGTATGAATGAACATGTATTTGAAGAGCCACATTTTTTAAACACAAATTTGGCCAAACTGAAGAGTCCCCAAAAAACAAAAAAATAAACTTTCCCGAACGACGGGTCGCTATCAGGAAACCAATTTCTTCGCAGTTTTCACCGTTTAAACATCTGCCGATAAGAAAGTTGGATTCTTCCTGTTACACTTGAAATTCGAAATAAAGCACCATAAATCACCAAAGAAAACAGTTCTATTTTCACTCAAATTAATGAATTTTTTGAATCCTTATAAAAAAAAACGGAGTTTTTTTATAAACCTTAAAAATCAGGATTGAAACCATTCAATCGAAAAAAAAAATCAGTGAATAGCTACTAAGTCAAAAAGAATAATGCAAAACTTTTGTATAACAACAACATTTATTTATTTGTTGTGAATACACACTAAATTGTCTAAAGAGAGCTTATCTAGGCATTTTATTTTTGTCATGGCATTCTAGAGCAATTATGGTAAACACCAAAAATATATATTGAAATTAAAAAAAAAAAATTATTGTAATGCTTTGTAATGCTTTTTACTCACAATGCATTTGGCGGAAAAGCATGGAAGAACTTAAACTTTGTTCGATGTTCACTTCTGGTTTAAAAATCGTGGACGTTGACTCGGAAAGCAGTTTTTTATCTACTGAGATAAGTTTTCGAATTATAAAACTTCATATTCAAGTAAATTTCATGACTTTTTATTGCACGTTTAAAAATGTCTCGAATTTTTCGGCTGTGTCCCGCATTTTTTTCTCAAAATGTTCCCCTTTTTTTGAAAACCATCTGGCAAGCCCAGCTTAATTAGTTTTAGATTTATATAAAAATTATAAAAGAGGCCTTACTTAAGGGGGGGATAGGGTCAAACACTTTCAAAAAATCGATTTTTTTATTTTTTTTTTTATTTTCTTATTGTAAAACATTTCAAGAATGTTGTGTCAAATTTTCAAGTCAATTGAAGCGAGACTGTAGAAATTATAGGCCTTTATCTCCTCCTATCTTATACTGCAAGAAAGCAAGAGCAGAAACTTCAAACGCGTTTTTCTCGAAAGCACATTTTAAAAGTCCGTGGACATCGTCATTTGAAAACTACTCTTCCGATTCTTTTCAAATTTGGAACATATTTTCTACATATAAAATACCAGATACAACGTTTTTCTTTTTTTTTTTGCTTTGGGGAGGTTTTACAGATCAAAAATGGTGGATTTTTTCGTGAAAAATCGTAGTTTTTACTTCAAACAGCCACAAAAATTTCATAAAAATTTTTTTAAGTAAAATAAAAACGTTGGGGACCAGAAAAACATCTATTAAAAATATTTAGCTCTGATTTTTTGACTTCAGATGATTCTGTGCTGAGATACAGTGTCCACCGCAAATCCTGTTTTCTAAAAGGCATCCTCGAAAGTGCTCCGTCACCGGCTCATTTTTCAATATTTTTCTACGAAAAAATCAGTAAATGTTCTTTTAACAATGCTTTGTATAATGCAAAAAATTTAAATACATTTGTTTGAACGATAGCTCTAGAAAAAAATCGTGAATATGATGATTTTTTTTACCCGTTAGACCCTACCCCCCCCCCCCCCCCCCCTTAAAAGAAGGCACAATTTTCCCGTATGTTTAGATAACGTGCCGCTATTAAGCCTACCCCCATTCTGATACCTGATGAGGGAGGGGTATACCTTATATTCATAAAAATATTCCTCGTTCAAAATTTCACTCTATGTAAAATTTTATCTCATTTGCTTGATTGGATCTCGAGTTATGCAAAAAAATGTATTTTGATTGGGAGGCTCTCAACCAACCTCAACCAGTCTCAACCAATAATAGGAACCTTCCCCAGCCTCCAATACCCCCACATGAAAAAATTTCATGCAAGTCGGTTCAGTAGTTTCCGAGTCTATCGGGAACAGACAGACAGACAGACAGAAATCCATTTTTATATATATACATACATAGACAGAAAAATTATCAAATTTTTACACATTAACACATTTAGGAAAAGCTCCTTAATATAAACTGCGAGCAATTGAACTTGTGTACAATTTTTCATAAAACTGAACCGTCAGCGGTGAAACAATTCAAATTTGAAATATGGGAACGAAATAACAATATTTAGATACAACGAAAATGAAAAATAGTCTTAAAATTTCGAATTTGTTCACCCGCAACCAAACAGCACTATGATGAGAGCACATTGGTTCTGGACTGGTTCGGAAGGCGATGAATCAGCCCCTCTGATTTGTTTACCTCCAACAACTTCACACACGAATACGACTTTAAACGAACACAAACACATGCAAGATCTCAATGAAACATGATGTTTCTTCGAAGAGATTCTTTTTTTCTTAACTCTTAGCATACATCTTTCGAGGATATGATGGCTAGCATCTTCCAAATGCTAAAACCACCAACCCTCCGAAAGTGTACTATGTATGCCGTGACCGGGATTCGATCTCATACCCCCTGGCTTAGAAGACTTGAAGACTATCCTCTACGCCACGGGTGGCGGCTTGCGTTTATTGCACTCCACTTGAAGAATCGACCGAAATTAAAGAATTTACGGAACTGTCAAAATTATTGAAACTTGGTCATAAAAAATGAAGGATAAATAAATTTGGAAAAATCACGAAGCAAAACATGACCGCATTAAAATATGCGACCGCAATCGAGCAAGGCCAACTTTGTTTCCAACAGAAATTTTAAATAAAATGCCAAATAAATTGGTTTCAGACCGAATTTTTTTTTTCTATGTAACACCAGATCTCGACCGGTTTCGTTGCATTTCTAATTAATTTTCATGATTATGAAAATTTCAATTCTCCGGATTTCCTTTGGTCCCCCTTTGGTATTTTCTGCAATTTTATAGTCGTTTATGATGAAAAAAAAACCAAAAAAAAAACAAGATTTTGATATTTAATGCATTTTTAAGTCATTTGGCATCCAAATTCAATTATCGATTTATCCAACATATTTTCGTCTCCCATTTGGTGATTTTTGAGGGTCAAAAAATCGAAACTTTAAACGCTTTGAGGCACCCCCTAATCAAGTCTGATTGTGCTTAATTTTCGCACAGCTCAGTATATGGTCGGTTTGATCATGGAATTTTTCTCATACTTCAATTGTCACCCTAATATAGCCACAACGAAAAGTTTTTGTTTATAATACGGTTTACAGAAACGAAACCTTTGTAAATTTGGTGCAAAACCAAATATCTAGTTTAACAAATTATAGCAGTTTACGTTGATCTTGGAAACTTTAAACAAAGCTCACTAAATTTTAAGACAACCAACTTACCACAATTGTACCGTTCAAAAAGCAACAAAACTGCTCATCCCTAGTTTCGCTAGCCAGCCGGGTGTAGCATAAGTTTTCCGAGACCTTCCTTCACCCAGCACGTAGTACATCTTGGTATTAGTCCTCTAGCAGGAATTCCGACATGACCGGAAAGAGCAAGAGTATCTTTCTCTAGTGGGGCGTAAGTTTGTGTCCGCTCCAAGAGTGGCGTAAGGCAAAGGCACTCGTCGAAAATTGAATTCATACGTATGGGCACGGAAATGTGTGCACGTAGTTCGAATGTTGAGGGTAAGTTTGTGTGTGTGGGTGTGTTCGTTTGTGTGATGACCTAAGCCATGGGCCGGATGATGTACCTACCTTGTGCTGCTAGATAGAAACCATCCAGCAGTGTGGAGGGCCATCCAGGAATGGACAAATCATAAAGCAAAACTGCATCTGAGCGACAAATCTGCTGCTATACGGCCGAACGTCGTAAGTCGGATTCTGGGTTCCGAAATGGGCCTGAAATGGCCCCTTTTGCATTTGGGGTAATCTGACTCCCCGATTGGTGGTGGGTGGTAATTTCGGGTGGAGGATGATACTTTGGCAGAACGAACGACCTGTCGCAGAGCCAGGATTTTAAGCCTCATCCGACATGGATCCTTCCCGTACACACATTCAAACACACCCACACAGATATACCCATCTGTAGGCACATTGGAGGCTGGGATGATCAAATCAAGTGGAAGTTCATGACGAGAGAGGGACGGACAACCAAGAGGAGGGGAGGGGGTGGCTCAGGAACTGGCAAGCGTACCAGATAAAATGGATTAATGAATATTCAAAGCAATTAAGTTGTTGTGAAAGATATGACAAGTGATTTTCCACTCCAGTGAAATGTGTAATTATTGTTTTCCAAATGTGAACTGTTGTAGAAATGCGTGCGATACCTACCAACTTTCTCGCTCCCTCTCTCTGTCTCCCCCAGATTCCGGCAACCGAATCCTAATGGGGCACTGGAACGGAAGATTCATTGCGTTTTGCATATCGTTTGTGGTTCCGGTGCGCGTGTGGTGGGTGTTGATGTTTCTGCTGTGATGAGCTGCGTAATCATTGATTAATATCGATGCGTAAATTAGAAGTTTATTTTCACAGAATGGTCATTGGAGAACAGTTTTGTTTGGTTTGGGGAATGGTGGAAAATATATAGATAATCTTTCATCTTTTAA
Source organism: Uranotaenia lowii (assembly GCF_029784155.1). NCBI lineage: Eukaryota > Metazoa > Arthropoda > Insecta > Diptera > Culicidae > Uranotaenia > Uranotaenia lowii. Next base: position 89,960,437 of record NC_073692.1, read on the forward strand.
ATCTTAATTATTGTTGCAAAGCTGTGCTTTCTCAGACCCAGGAAGCCTAGCTAGAGTCGAAGCTTTCGTGAGGAAAGTCATTTGCTGAATTCAAATATGCAAATCCGATTGAAGCATCAATATATAAAGGGGTTCTAACGATAAATGCAATCTTACAGAAACGGTTGAATCAATTGGATCGAAATCAGCAAACTTAGCATAGGGAAGCATTAGCTTAATCACGATAAATCAAACTTAAGTCTCTCAAAAAATAAATTTACAGATTATCAAAAGACTTATGCATAAAAAGTAAGTACGAATGACGAGGAAAGTTAAAATCTTCTTGAAATAAAAAAGAATAGGATATGCATCAAAAGTAGAAGGGTTGATGAAACATGAATCAATGAGATATTTATTTTGTTTTTTTTTCAGTTATTTTTGATAAAAAAAAACATATGACGCATATGCGTCCTATTAAAACAGGGGCAACTTGCACAAACAATTTTTAATGAAAAATCCAATGATTCCCTATGAACAGTTATCTATACCATAAACCTTCCATAAGTTTAAAGAACGCAAACAACAGCAAAAATTTGTCCGACCCCATTTATTTCTTTTCTTTCACCACAGCTAATTTAAGAAGAAGCATTAAAGTGCTGCATACATTAAGGGTTAGAAATGAGTTCTTTAAACAAATAACTGACTTATGTATGTTCACTTTGAACTGTGTACCTACTTATAAAGTTTTTTTTACGAATGAAATGTTTGTTTCATCATTCATTTGTTGCCAAACACAGCAGGACTGTTCACGATATAAAGTGGACAGGGGTTGTTTGATGTTTTTAAGAAAGTATCAAGCTAGATTTGTGAAAATTATGTTGAAGTTTTTGTGCTTTCTGCAGAAAAAGAAAAAAAAAATTGAAAAAATTGGATTGAAGCTGGCAAAGATGGATGTGACCCATCGTTGGGCTAATCAATTCAGAACAAATAATGTGTGAATAAGTTTTAATTTGACTTATGGGTTGGAAATTTCATTACAAATTTTTTCCAAATTTTCTTGGTAATTTCTTTTAAATTAATACACGTGTCATTGAATTTGAGGAGCGAGCGGTAGCTTCCTTTTAATTCCATTTTCCCGGTCTTTTTTCCTCCAGATTTTCATAGATCTTTAAAGAAATCTATTTATAAAAACACCTTAATTATTTTAAACTCCGAAAACTTCTCATCCTTGGAAATTTCATCTTGGCAACGCTGCATGTTACAAACAAGAGATTGCATATCAATCTTGTTCTTGGATGGTTTTCTTCACATTTCCGTGGTGCGAGTTTGATTGAACTGCCTTCAATGCCAAACGACTTACATCAATTGAACTGATTATAAGTCGGTTATGTGATAAATATCATGTTACGGTCATCGACATAATTGTTAAGTAATAAAATCTTTGAAAGAATTTTAAAAGCGACAAATAAAACGATAACATGACTCTGTTCAAAAGTTGAAAGAAAAATCACGATCGTTTTTTTATTTTATCACGAACATAGAAGTTTAAATTTTGTCATGTAGACAAAACTTTGAAATTATGGATAAGTTTTGAAACAAACAGAGTGGTAGAGGTTAACCAAATGTTTATGCTTGTCCACTGAGAGAGAAGGGGTCAGAAATGATGAGATCTTTTTTATGTTCAAGTGGTATCTGAACGGCATCTAGCTCTTCAATCATATCATTTTCTCAAAGCTGCAACTGTTATTCTACTGATCCACAAAACAAATTTGTTCTAAACTGTAATCTTTAAAAGGCGTTTGAAAAATGTTTAAATTTGTTTATTCGATTCTAGCCGGTTTACCAACTACCAAGGCATTCGTGCCGATGTGGTGTAGCGGATAGGCAAACGCGAGTCTCGTTTTGGTATGCCTGGTGTGCCGGGTTCGATTCCCGGTATCTAAAAGAAAACCTTTGGGTTCGATTCACTTGATTACCCGACAGGTAAGATTTGTTTCCTCTTAAACTTACTACATGTATAATAATGTTCAATAAGTTGCCAGCTGGCAAGGTATATACACAGATGGCGAAGAGGAAAGTCGGGTAAAACGCACATTTTAAATATTTCGAAAATTACAATATTGGCACAAATCTAATAATGAGAATATGTTTGCCTATGTGTATCACCACTTTCGAGATCCTTTGTTGATTTAAAGCAAGCACTGTAAGCCACCAAAAATTCCATAAAACAAGTACAAAAACGCTTACTCAGCCCCACCATCGATATGAAATACGTGCAACTAAAAATTTAAGATCATTTTGATACTTTCTTTGATCCTTCAAGTTTCAAAACAAATCTTAGTGATCTTCTATTCAGCTTCCAATAGCCTTTTAATCCGGCTTAAAAAAAAATAGTAAAATGAGCAAAAAATCTCTCCCTGTATCATAACTGCAACCATGGCATCGGTTAATCAAGGGTAATACGGTCAAAATTTGGTCAATATCAACTTGACGTATTTCTTTCAATTTTGCATTTAAAAAACCTGAACACCCCTCATTTTGAAGGTGTGTGTGTGTGTGTGTATGTAAAATGTTGCTCCTATTTTGATTTTGGAATTCACTCTTCAGTTGTCAAAATGCCGTCCAAGGAAGAAGAGCAGCGTATCAAAATTTTGCTCGCGCATCGCGAAAATCCGAGCTACTCGCACGCAAAACTGGCAAAATCGCTAAAAGTTGCCAAATCAACCGTTACAAATGTAATAAAAGTATTTGGGGAACGTTTTTCGACAGCCAGGAAGTCTGGATTGGGGGGAAATCGAAAACCGAAAGCCGCTGAGACGACAAAGAGAGTTGCCGGTAGTTTCAAGCGAAACCCTAACCTCTCTCTCCGAGATGCCGCAAATAAGCTGGGTCTACGTCTACAACCGTGCATCGAGCCAAAAAACAAGCCGGACTATCGACTTAAAAGAAGGTAGTGACTCAAAATCGCGATGATAAACAAAATACGACGGCCAAAGCGCAATCCCGGAAGCTGTACACGACGATGCTGACGAAGTTTGACTGCGTGGTAACGGACGACGAAACCTACGTCAAAGCCGACTACAAGCAGCTTCCGGGACAGGAGTTTTATACGGCAAAAGGAAGGAGAAAGGTAGCAGATATTTTCAAGCACATGAAACTGTCAAAGTTCGCGAAGAAATATCTGGTTTGGCAAGCCATCTGTACCTGTGACTTGAAAAGCAGCATTTTCATAGCTTTCGGGACTGTCAACCAAGAAATTTACGTGAAAGAGTGTTTGAATAAACGTCTGCTGCCTTTCCTGAAAAATACATGGTTGTTCCGTACTGTTTTGGCCAGATTTGGCATCTTGCCATTACGGTAAAAACGCCATGGAGTGGTATGCCGCCAACAACGTGCAGGTGGTTCCCAAGGACAAGAACCCTCCCAAGATGCCAGAGCTCCGCCCAATTGAGAAATACTGGGCTATTGTCAAGCGGAACCTACAGAAGACCAAAAAAACTGCTAAGGCGAGCAGCAGTTCAAGGCAAACTGGTTTTCTGCGGCGAAGAAGGTGGACACATAAGTTCTGGCGGTAGAAGTATAAATATTCAATAGCTCATGTAAAATGCTAGAGCCAACAAAATTATCACAGTAGTTATAGGGCCCAATAAAAGCTTAAAACCGTTTGACATTTTTAAGTCCAATGTTGATCAGTCTAATGTGCATAATAGTTAAAGCCAAGAAACTGGGTATTGCAGTTTCACTAAAACAAATAATGTCAATTTCCCTTACAAACTTGAGGGTCGTTGTGCGACCCTTGAGAGTTTACCATCTGCGCTGAAATTTGAAATGAGGCTGACAGGCCAAGAAACAATTTCAACCCCCAAGGTTTTGATTCCGGAATATACCCTATACCTGGACCACCCACTCGCCACAGGCGCCCAGGGATCTCGCGGTTATCCATTTTAACGCTTAAAGTACGTTTGTAGCATAACTGTGGCTCGATGACTTACACTTTTAAGTTTTGAGTAAAATAACCTCATCGCATATGATCGTTTGCTTGCAGCCGGTTTGTTGCTCTGAATTTTTTTTAAAATACATTTCCTTTCATAGGGAAAATTATCCATTTTTGTTTCCTTCGAAAAATCTGAATTTACGTTGAATCGATATACGTTTAAAGCAAGACGAGAAAATTGAAAATCTCAAAATGTAATACCGTTACCGACAGTAGTTGGTATAATGAACAACACATGACGGCAGTTCTCCCACACCGGTTTCTCCGTTGGAGAAGCGCATCTATTCGTAATCACTTTCCTGAAGCATCTGATGAGTTTTCCGGTGAACTGTTCATTTGCAATGCTGGGGCTGGGAGTAAGAAAATATCCGATCCTCTCGAAGCGCCAACGAAAAGAAGAACGGCGGAAAAGAGTTGGCCCATTGGGAGACAGACATTCTGCTGCTCCAAAAGGGGGACCCAGGAAAGGAATGTTTAATTTCAGGATCATTATTTTTACGCTTTTGCCTCATTACCAGCTTGATCATCGTCATTAAGTTCGAAAACTGGAAAAGCAGCTGGTGGTCGCGGAACCCATCGACTTGCAACTTTGGAAAATGGCAGCACCGATGGCCTCTCATTATCATAAATATTTTCCTCTTTTTTTCCTGGTGCCCGTTTTGTCCATTCGCGGCCATTCGCTTCATCCGTCGGAAAAGTTGTTCCTTTGAGAGGGGATGCAATTTTCCTGCTGTTCTCTGCTCCAGATGGGTATGGTTGCTCTGGTCGATGTTGGCGGAAAAAATAAAGCAGTAACAGTCGGTGTAAAGGATTACACATTCTGAACCACAGAAAATGAGTTCCCGAGGAAAGATCCGACGGAAAGTTTTTTTTCCCAGTAGCAGAAGGTAATTTGGGAAATCTCTTCGCAAATTTTCCGAGGATTGATTTGTGATAGTTAGGACATTATTTTGTAATGATTGTGGGCTAGCATTGATGATGTATGTCGGTTTAAATGTTTAATTAAACATTAGTTGCTGTAAGAAACAGAATCGAACAACTTTGGCAAGACTAAAACGATTGGTTTTTTGTAGTTTATAAGAACTGTAGAACTGAATACAAATATTAAAGTTTTTTTCCGTTACCGAAGCTTGTAAAAATATTTCTCAGTTACGCCAACAAGTTCGACCAACTTAAATAGTCAGCAAATCAAACTCAATGTTATTCTTACGGCTTGGTTCATTTAGTTCTTAAAAAGTTTCAAATTTTCCAAAATCATAGTTGTGCAGAGGAGATGAAGGATACGCAAAAAATATATACTTTTTTTAAATATTCAAACAAAATAATAGTTGTATTCAACAATACTGAAGCCTGATAACATAAAATAAATTTCTTTGGCAACGTTTGTTATTTTGGCAACACAAGGTAAAACAAATAAAACAAAGTCAGCCATTGATCTATTCTTGGGAGTGACAGGCGTGTCTGAGTGAATCTCTTAAATAAAATTCGTAAGAATCGTAAAATCACGACAATGACGTATTTGATAGAATAAGCACAGAGAGCGCAGATTGTCAAGGCTGCTGCTACGAAAAATTTGTAACTGATTCGGCCTCCAGTAGAAAGACGGATGAGCACAGGGAGCGCAGATTTTTAAGGCTGCTACTGATTGTTTGTTTTGATTTTACCTTCTGGTGGAAAAAAGACGGATTGGCTTAAGAAGGGCAGATTTTGAAGGCTGCTGCTGCTGAATGTTTGATTGGATTTGACGGATTGGCTAACGAAAGGCAGATTTTCAAGGCTGCTGCTGATTGTATGTTTTGATCTGGCCCTCCTGTAGAAAAAGATGGATTGGCTTAGAAAGCGAAGATTTTAAAAGCTGTTGCTGATTGTTTGTTTTGATTTGACCTTCTGGTAGAAAATATGGATTGATTTGTTAGCGCTGATTTTTGAGGCTGCTGCTGCTGATTCTTTGTTATGAATTTGCCTTCTGGTGGAAAAAGATGGAATAACTAAGTATCGAGAAATTTCCGAGAAATTCATTTAGAGGTCCCCAACAACATAGCTCCGGATCCCCTGAAAGCAAAACTTATTTTGAACTAAGGATGCATCAAGGATAAAATAAGTTTATTGAATAGTTAATTATGAAATCTGTTTTGGTATCTTTTAAATTAGCAAAAAAAAATGTGTAAGTTTTGTTTATTTTAAATATCAATTGATGAACAATAGTTTTGAACATAAATTCAAAAATATCTTCATACTGCCATATCAATAAAAAATGGCTTTAAAAATTTTCAAACCATTATAAATATTAAAAAAAAAACAAAACTAAGCGAATAAACAATGTTTTCTTTAGATCAAACACTTAGTTTTATTTGGATTTTTCTGAATTTGCGGTAGTAAGGCGATTATTAAAAGGCCAAAAAGAGATTGCAATAATTCGTAGGATTCGTCAAAACATTTCAAAGCTACACGTTGCGTTGCATAAACCATTTTGCGGCACAGGTTTTTTTCTGTTTTTTTACATTTTTTTTTCTTCAACGTGTTTACCTAGCCCAGCTTTTCGCTGCACAAACACTATGTTTACCAAATTTCTACATTCAAAAAGAGTTTCCAGAAAGCATTCTCATAATCTCGCCGCGAAAAACATCGAGCAGCATTCCTGACGCTGCTGCCTGGCTGTTTACCTGGAGCTACAGCACATTTCGTTCTCGAAAAGCCCCTTGATTAATTCATTTCGTCAACCACAGCTGTGCGCTATCGCGGGGGAAGAATCTTGTTTTTCAGAATATTTTCGCTACAAGTCGCGGGCTGGCTCTTTGGTCCACCCACACCCTCTGACGACTGCACCGCACTGTCATACATTTGCTTTGAAAAATCGCCCTGAAAGCAATTCCAGATCCGACAAAGATATGCAAAGCTTGTTTACTTCCGTCAGAATTCTGGCTGTCGAATATGGTGGGGAGGCAAAAGACACCGAAATGACGAAAAACAAGATCCATCAACCATATACAATAAAAAAAAAGAAAAAAAAAAAAAGGAGAGCCAGAGATACTAGGATCGGTGTCCGTGACGTTGTTGGGGAGTTTGGACGAAAGTGCTCCGGAGATAAATAAATTAAGATGACTTATGCATCGATGGGATGGGACCAACGTTATTTTGGGTTTCAACTAACACATTCTGGGAAAAACGGTGTTTTGGGATTACAAGTTCTGAAAATCATCCTCTGGATCTTGCTTCGTCAACTAGTTTAATCGAAATCGTGCTGAAGAGAAAATCTCGCTAACAATACGAAGAACTGAGTAAAAATTTTGAAAACATTTTATTTCTCATATATTTATTTTATTTCTATTTATTTTGTTACTTAGTTAAGTGATGTCCTTTTAGTAAGGATCGATAGATGCGTTTCTGAGTTAACACTAGAAAGACCGCACCAGTCAAAATGACTGGTTGGACTCTTTGTTTGTTGAATATCTTTTTTTTTTATAAATGAACACAAACACAAACAGGATCTCAATGAAACTTGATGTTTTCTCGAAGAGATTCCTTTTTCTTAACTCTAAGCGTACATCTTTCGAGGATATGATGGTAAGCATCTTACAAATGCTAAAACCACCAATACACAGAAAGTGTACTATATATGCCGTGACCGGGATTCGACCTCATGCCCGCTGGCTTAGAAGACTTGAAGGCTTTCCTCTACGCCACGGGCTGCGGGCTTTAAAATTCGCTTTCGCGCTTTGCTTTAAAAAATCGCATAAAATACGACTTTTCATGAATTTATGAATCTTTTTAAATCTGTGTATTTTTTATATCAATTGCTCTTTTAATAAGCAGAAAAAAATTCGCAATGGACACTCGGACCGTGACCAGTCAAAATGACTGGAAAAATTCACAACCCTATAACTCAAACAAGATAAAAAAAAATGTCGCTTGCTTTTGGTTTCATTTGCAATCTAGATTCAAGTCAATGAGCCCTTGTTGATTTATGGTGGGCAGAAGTTATTTGATATGAAATTATTGATTTTCGATGGAAGTCAAAAAAAAAACTTTGCAGAAAGGCGCTAGATTGGAATCCAGAAGGTCATCGAAGAAGAGGCAGACCCAGAAACTCGTGGCCCAGAAACTCAAACTAAACTAGTATGAGACTAATAATTATGAATTGTGTACCCATTTATTCAAATTTGAATACATAAGCTATGAATCTGAATAAATATATGATATTTCAACATGGGTGCACGGAATATTTTTAATATGTTGGTTATTTACCATGGGTGCACGGGTTCACCGCAGTCTCTGCCTAAGTTTACATGCATACTTAGATTATTAGATTCGACAAATTTCCAATGCAAGTTTACTTGTAAGTATTCTGGCATCCGTGTATATACCTGGCCAGCTGGCAACTGATTGAACATTTTTATTATATAGTCAGTTATAAGAGGAAACACATCTTACCTGTCGGCAACTGATGGGATTCGAATCCAAAGGTTTTCTTGCCGATACTGGGAATCGAGCCCAGTACGCCTGGCATACCAAGACCAGACTCGTGCCAGCTTATCTGCTAGACCACATCGGCGCTAAGATATTGCAACATGGGTGCACGGAAATGCTTTAAATTCGCCGTTTTATTTATATAGAGTGAAATAGTTTTCAACTTGCTATAAAACACAAAATATTTTGATAGATATTTTGGATGAATGACGATGAATCCGTGCACCCATGGTAAATTGCTCTAATTATAGAAAATATTTGCTTTAAAACCTGCAATATCAGGTATTATTTATAAGCAACATGTTGAAAAACTTCAGAGCGATGGGTGCTAGGAAATATTTACTACACAGCAAAAAAAGTGTTGTGATATTACATCAAATACCTGCACATAACTTGAGTCGCAAATGTTATTTAACATTATATCGTCTAGATGTATCCAGATGTTTGAAATCATTTATCATTTTTTGTACCGCTCAGGCAAGTGGCCTGAAATTCTTAAAAATGAAAAATAATGTAATTATAATGAAAGCTATAGCTTTGCTTACATTTTTATTTAATTTTGGTTGTACTTACAAGCCAAACAAATACAGCTGAGGTCCGTAATCTGTTTTTTTACTTTTTGAAATGAACAAAATTTGAACGTCTATTGAAGAAAACATTGACTACTAGATGCGATATCACTTAGAAGGTTGTGATATTACACTTCACGACGTATTTGCATTGTGTACATCGTTTAGATGTATCATTGCAACAGAAATCCCTAAAACTACATCATGTATGTAGTATGTATGCAGATAATCCACCATGGGTGCACGGATTCACCGCAGTTTCGCCAACGTATGCGCTAAATTGCATTCTTTAGATTATAAGTTCGGCCAATCTTCAATGCAAATTACCACATACCCGACACCATGGCTTCGTGTGAACTGTTATGTAATGAATGAATTTCGTGTATGTGGATGTCTTATTTGTAGAACGAGCAAACAGTTTCGCAACCGTATAAAATTTATAACATTCTCAGTGTTATGAATTTTCGACAGGTATTCCGCATGCGTGTAGATACCTGCCCAGCTGGCAACTGATTGAACGTTCTTATATAATATAATCAATAAATGAAATAGTTATACAACAGAATAACCTCACCTTTATACCCTACTTACCTCGAGACACTCTAAGATTACCTTTAGCTGTAATCGACCTTAATCAGTATCATAACCATATTTATTTCCACCTGATCTAAAATAAACAATTTTTATAGTATTAAAAAAATTGCGATGCAAAATATTTGAAACAAAATATCGAAAATGATAGATTCACTTTAAGTACAAAAAACTAAGAACAGTAAACATGACCACGTCCTACTAATAATAATTCAAGGAAATTGTATTGTTAAAATAAATGAATAAAAAAAATTGTTATAATAAATGTTTACATTATGTTGGCGATGTACATGCTGTAGGAATTAAATAATTAAAATACATGGAATTCAGACATAAATAGCGATATAAATTAATAGTAAACAGTGAAATTCGAGGGAAGAGATTTCGAAGTAAACAAATAACTGAAACTGTAAATTCCATGAATATCTGAAAATAAAAGAATCGGTACTGAGGTGAATATTTCAGGCGATGTCCAATTCGATAGCTGGAAATTGAATAAATCACCATATTTCATCATGAAAAATTAAAAAAAAAATCCAACAAGCCATATAAACCCATGAGCGGCTCGAACTCATATCGGGGAGACTCAAATTTGCGTCCAGGGTTTGTTTGAAATATGAAGATCATTGTCGATGTTCCTAAAATATTGTATGTAAAACAAACTAAATTTGCTGCTGCATCTAGAAAAGCCCATTGTGGACTTGAATTGATCGTTAAAATATTATAGGCCAGGATATTTTTTAATTTAGCAGTTGGGTGAAAAGTATATGGAATTAAGTTAAGTAAAAATATAATTGTTAAAGCAGAGATTAGGGTTTTAATGAGCCCTTAAGTTGAGCATACTGAAGAAATATTATTATTAGGATGGTTCTATGAAAATTATACAGGTGAAATTTGTGTTGGTTTTAATCCTTCTTAAAAATCAGTTAATGAATTCTTGTTTCTTTAATGTTAACAAAAATTTATAGTCATTAGATGAGATAACAAAAATTTAGAATAGTTTGTTAGCCGCACTATTTTCCAGTCTTGAACTATTTCCTTTCATTTATCCCACATATGAGGGAAAATTGAGCGAATGGATTCACTTGCTTTTACCGTACCGTGGTAGTGCCACTGGTCTGTCATATTTTTAATAGATTTGAGACATGTCTTCGGTCAACCGAATAACATGCGGACCCGAATGGAGCACAATCGTCGCCTACTTGATTTGGATGAATTTTTTTTATAGCGAAAACTACGAGCCACCATCAAGTGATTTAAGGAAAGAGAGAGGAGAAATGAATTTCATATAGGAACTTATCTATAATATCTGCATCTCACTTGCACCTGTGGGAAAGTTCGGAATAACCTGATTAATGTTACTAAAGCGGGGTAAAAGAGAGATAGTTAAATAGCAACATGGAATTTCCTCACCGGTGTCCTTTCCGCAAGCGCCGACTCTGCTTCTGGGGAAATGAACTGGTAATTTCTCTTGTCGTCGCAACCGGGTTTCACAATCACCCACTGATTATAAATTTATTTTCGGTAACAAACTCCCATGTAGCACACAATCCAGATTATATACTCAAACGATAAACCATGGTAAGACATCATCCTTCATTTAATTTTTCAGTTGGAAATGTCCCCCGCTCGCCCACGCATTATTAATCCGAAATCCCTAAAACTACATCATTTCCAGCAATTACATCGTCCATCGTTACATTATTTTTTGCTGTGTACGACAAAATTGAAGTAAAACCGTGCACCCATAATCATTTAACATGATTTTTAATAAGATTGATAATGTGTTTTAATTTTTTGAAAATAATTTAAAATAATCATTTTATGACATACACGCATTTGTCATCTATTATATAATGAGGTGATTCTGTGTACCCATGGTGAAAAAATATTTCCATTTTATAACAAAAATATTATAGAACAAGTAACAAAATAATATCAAATGAAAAAAGTTCAAAATAATTTGTAATAAAAAATATCCTCTTTACCAGTCATTTTGACTGGTCGCGGTCCAAATAGGTTTATTCAATTTGCCGGTCCTTCTAGTGTTAAAGGAGCTTATCCGATCACATATCATCTTTTGGTTCGCTCACAGTGCAATTTATCCCGCTTGTGGGGCGAACCACGCTTGGCCTTTTAATGTGTGGTGGTAGATGCAACTCTATCTGTATCTACAATTTCATAGTATTTACATACACGATGCTAAAAAATTCTGCATACGAATCAGCAGACTCTTTGGCGCTACCAGACGTGCGATTCCGGAACGTTAAAGACGAAAACGGTGTTAGTCAGGCGGCGACTGTTGACGTATGTCTAAAAACAGAGGAATCTTATTTCACCTTTCGTTCAATGTTCAGCATGTATTGATCGAAGGTGGCGTTTCGCAGAACTGAGTGCTCGACCTCTACACTTGAGAAAAAAGCTTTGTTTTGATCCGAATTATCTTTTCATCAAATTTCAACACCTCAAGCTTTCTCTTTTTGGCGCACTAATGCCTGTCTGTCACCTTTCTTTCATATTCTATAAAAAAAAATCTCTCTATTTTTTCAATCCGCCGAGCATGGCACTTTAAATTAGAATCGATTTCGACTTCTCCGCTGTTGGAAGTTCCACCAAGGAATCTTGTGAGACTAACGCGTCGCGTCGTTATGACGCAATAATATACGTTTAGCTTGATCCGGCCTGTTCATAAAAATAAGGTCGAGAATTATTTCGTTAGAGTTAACGAAGAAACACATCTGAGATAATCATGAAGCTGTTGTAGTTTTGAAGAAAGCCAGCTCCTATACAAAATTTCTGAACAAAATTCGAAACCGAACGCCCGTCTCAGATAAATCTCACACGACTAAAGCAACCTGCGGGCGCAGCAGACTATTTACGCGCAATCGATCAAAGCAGCGCTGTCGGCAGAGAGCAAGTTTGTCGAAGCCCCTCCTTAGGACTGTTTTGATACCATCAAGAGAGCCATTAACAACGCTGCGGAGAACGTCATCGGGTATGTGCAACTAATACCGTATTTGTTTATGCCGAGTGTTGCACTAGTGTTGCACAGGTGCACCACTAGGTGCTGTCAAACTGTTTGTTTATTCGGACGGTGTTGCACTGGTTTTGATCTGGTGGAGCTCTGCTTACGGACGGTGGCCCACCGATAATTTTGCCAGTGTTGCGAGAGAGCGTGTGAGTGAGTGAGGTAGAAATACACTGGCGACGATTTGTGTTTGTTTTTGTCGGGTACGGTGGAGCACTGATCGAGGGGAGAAAACAAATACGGTATAACTCAACGATGCGACGTAAAGATCAGGAGGGCGATGGACGACGAGTAACGGCCGACCGACCTACTGACGAAGAGCTTGAGGAGCTGGAGCAACTGCATCGCTCCCGGGAAACACGAAGCTTAACACAATCCTCAAAGGTTTCGTACCGTAAAGTGATATGTGCCGGGATAAGGACAGAGGCATCCTTGCGGACAATCGTGTGGAGTCAAAGGGTGGAAGCAGCTTTTCAATGAACACCTGAACGGCTCACATGCAGGAGACCAAGATTGTGGGGGGAACCATTCCCAATGATGGTTTAGGTTAAGGAAGCCATTTTCCAGCTGAACAGCAACAAGTCGGTTGAGAAGGAAGGATCATGTGTTGTCCCGAATGCTTCTCCGCCACCTAACGCCACAAAAAACATATTCGTGGAAAGTCATCATGCCGAATTCATACAGGGACGATCTACGATGGTTCATAGCGGTTACTAGGATGACTCTGTGTGGCAGCAAGAACACTTGGCAACACTGGAACGGTTTATGCTTCCATCTCTCGCCAGAGACTCGTGAGCAGGCTTCCGAAAAGTACAGCTTTGCTATGACAGCTTTTTCTTGCCAAACAAACTGTCTCGGTTATCCTTACCACTCGGTTCGCTGCTGTACCGTCGGTAACGAATCGTAATGCTTCGGCTACATCGCACACGTGCGAGAACCCAGGCTGTATCTGAACAATCTGCTCAAAGCATGCGTTGCCGAAAGTGTTGTGCTTTAAGCTGTAGCGAACCCAACCGACAGTTCGGTTTTCATCTTCCCATCCTCCTGTTTCGAAAATAATTTCATCCTAACTGTCGGCTGCATGGCGAGACAGTTTTTGCAGGACTGTCACGGGTGACTGTAGTGCCCATACCGTACCCATGCCCGATCGTATGCACTGCTGCTCGGATCGAATAGATCGAACGAGCCATATATTCACACCGAGCAGCAGCATACGACCGAGGCGTAACGCGATGTGTGGTGCCGGTGCAGGTTAGGCGGAAAGGGGTGGGGAGGGTGATTGGGGTGATCACCACCCGCAGTAGCTTCAAGCAAAAGGAAAATACGTTCGTTCGAAATCAACTCAGCCCGAGCGAATCTCGGCTACAGTCGGACGGAGTGAGTAGTATTGTCATGCGAAATTCAACGCATTGAAAACTGTCACGAAGATTTTCCCAAAACTGTCACGAAGCTTAAAAAACTTTTATGCCCACGAACAAACTCTCGCATGAGGTAAAACAAGCCATCTCTGTACATCGCCCGATCGCTCCTTTTAAAACTGTCGAGGAAGAAATATTCGGGAAGCTTTCATCGAGGTGCATGTGCGACGTTCGCAAGAATACTGTCGTTCGCCAGCACTTTTCGGAAGCCTGCTCGTGAGCATCGTAGCAACCACGTCCGTCGTGCAGCATCGGACTTCTCCCCTTTCGTGTGCTACCAGTGAAGGAGGTAAGACGTGCGCCGACTACATTGGGACGTGCTGGGTGATTCCTCGGTGGTTTTATAGTGATAGCGGTAATTCCTCTGTTCCGGTTTATTCACAGACTCTATGCACGTAATAATTACAAATAATCGAAGTGAGCGCCTTTGGATCCATAGCATGATCGTAACGGAATCGAATACGATAGTCTATAGATAAATAAATGTTATAGCATGCCTAGTGAAGGTGATTTAGTTTAGTCCGAACTGTTGCAACTTCTCCTTTCTGCCACCACACTAGACACCCATAGGCCAGAATTGGTCTTACTATTGTGGATTTACTCCACAATAGTAAGACCAATTCTGGCCTATGGGTGTCTAGTGTGGTGGCAGAAAGGAGAAGTTGCAACAGTTCGGACTAAACTAAATCACCTTCAAAGAATGTGTCTTTTGGGGATGTCCGGATCGTTCACTACAACTCCTACTGCAGCACTAGAAGCTCTGTTTTCTATCAAACCTCTACACTTGTTCCTAAAACAGGAAGCCTTCTCATGTGCTTTTCGTCTACAGGCAGTTGGTCTCTGGCTGTCAGGAAATATCGAAAGATCATCGAGTCATACAAATGTGTGGCCTGAATTAGTTAGATTAAACAAGTTTAATCTAGCGCCAAACGATTTAACACTCTCGAGTAGTTTTCCCTACATGGGGTTTAAAGTCAAATTTCCTTCTCCTCAAGAATGGTTATCAGGTTTCGTAGAGGACCAAATGTCCTCTCATATTGTATTCTATACTGACGGTTCATTATCAAACGGCCGTGCAGGTGCAGGAATTTACTGTCACGAGTTGAACATAGAACATGCTCAACCTCTAGGAAAATATTGTACAGTCTTTCAGGCTGAGCTATATGCTATTATGTATGGAGTGCAAATTGCACTTCAAAAGAAGATTATGTTCAGAACAATTTATTTCTGTTCAGATAGCCAAGCAGCTATCAAATCACTCAGTGCTTCCAGTTCTAGATCAAAACTGGTAATCGCATGCCGGAAAGCAATCGAAGAACTTGCTGAAGGCAATGGATTAAACCTTCTATGGGTACCCGGACATAAGGGAATTTTTGGAAACGAATGCGCCGACGAACTCGCTAGAGCTGGGTCGGAAAAGGAATTTTACGGACCAGAGCCGGCTGTCCCAATATCGCCATGTTGGTTCAGAAACCAAATTCAAACTTGGTCCTCTAACCAGCATGAACGATACTGGGAAGAGTTGGACACTTGTCGTCAAACTAAATTATTTTTAGAAAAACCATCTCCAATCATATCGAGTTACTTATTAACTTTAAATAAATCTCATTGCAGCATCTTGATCAGAGCACTCTCCGGTCATTGTAAACTCAACTATCACATGCACAACATTCAGCGTGCTGAATCTCCAGTATGTGGTAGTTGTGAATCAGATGTGGAAGATCCCTTCCATCTTATATGTAACTGTCCCTCATTTGCCAGACTACGTTTTCGTACTCTGGGATCTTACGCTTTAAGCGAATCTGAGTTTAAGAAATTAAACTTAAAAAACATTCTATCATTCCTTACCGAATGTAGAAAAGAGCTTTAATGCTAATAATCCCTAGTGGAAAGGCTTTATGCCATCTTAAATAGATTGAATTTATTTCTTCCTTTTATAGGTTTTTCAGGTTTCTCAGGTAAATGATGAAATCTTGGATAAAAAAAAAAAAAGGCACAATTTTCCCGTATGTTTGGATAACGTGCCGCTATTAAGCCTACCCCCATTCTGATACCTGATGCCTAGTAAAGTGTATAAGTTAATGTCAATACAGTTGTTACTAGATTCATCTTAGAAATGAAAACCATCTTGAATGCGTTCGGACATGTGATTTTTTGAATAGGTTATAATAGTTATATTTATTTTTGACCTTTTAACATAAATGTCATTTAAATCAGTTTCTGAGTAGAGTGAGCTAAGTTTAAATGTTTTATTGTTGTTTTGATAAGTCAGATTATAAGTTATTAATGCTAACAATTGCTTATTAATTTAATAACTATACGACAAAGAAAAAAATTATCAAGACGATTAATTTTATATCCAGTTTTGAAGCTTTAGAGATGGAAATGATCACATGGCGTTGGAAACGCTTTTTATGACACCTTCCTTGAACACTTTCTCAAAGTTCACCTTTAAATAGTTTCGCATTTTTGCTACCAGTTCCCCTGGAAAGCGCTACCGAAACCGAACAAAATGAATAAAATCCGTCCACTGCATCCGGGCGGGTGCCCTCTCTCTCATCCGGTGCTCTGGCATCACCTTTTTTGCCTGAGAAAAAGACAAAAATGCTTAAGGTAGGTACCTTCATACCTATATCATCATTTTGTTTACTCGCTTCCAAAAGAATGCTGAGAAACGAAAAATTTCTCGCACCGTGTATGCAGATGGGGCGCTGAAGATGGGAGCACACAATCACACCGAAGAGTACACAAAAATATACATACACAATTACGGGAAGCATAGGTGGAGTATCGGGCGAAAAAGCAATAGAAAAAAAAATGAAAAGAAAAAGATGAAAGAAGGCATTCTCACCACTTTTGCCGTGTCTGAAAGCTTCCGACGAGCCGCCTTCCACAGATGATGGTAGATGGCCGAAGGCGTATGCCGAAGATATTCAGGTGAAGGCTTTTTTGAAAATTAAAATGCTTAAATTATTAAGATTTTTATCAACCGGGAGATGGTGTATCATCTTCGCTGCGCTTTCATATCATATGTTTTCGGTGACCTTTGGCACAGCAGCACGAGTGATGAATTCGGCGGCACGGATGCTGTACAGCGTTTTTTGTATAGCAGGAATATGTACTTTTAATACAGAGTAAGAAAGATAAAATATTTACCTGGAAACTTTGAATAGCTGTAGTATAGGCCAGGTTAAATTTGTTGATGTTGTTGGTAAATAGATCAACGGTGTTTTCAGTTTTTCGGATTAATTTTTTAAAGTAAATTATGTAAAATAATGATTAATGATGCACTCCTCCACATGAAATAAATCTTAACGCTGAGACGTAACGCTCTCCTTTTTACTAAAAAAAAACGAACACACTCATATAGGTTCTCAGTGAAACTTCATGTTTCAATGAAAAGATCCAAATTCTACTTAAGACTAAAGCGTACATCTTTCAAAGATATAATGGCTAGCATCTTACTTATTCTAACACCACCAACCCACAGAAAAAGTACTATGTATACCGTGACCGAATTTCGATCGCATGACCTCTGACTTAGAAGACTTGAATGCTATCCTCTAGGCCACGGTCGGCGGTCCTTCTGTTTTCTAAACCCTTGAATGCATGACTTTTTTTATTATTTTTGATTTGATGGTGCCAATGGATTCAGCGTAAAATTTTACATAAGATTCACTTATTCACTCAAAACAACATGAGCCGTTTCGGAGATATCAAGTTTTTAAGATGGGAAGTTCGTGAAATTTCACCGTTACGCCAATACATCTTATAAATACGCCTCCGAAAGGATGGATCTGCTTCCACATATAGGTACTACAGGGTTCGGCAATTGAACTGCTACATTGCTGCAACAGTAATTATCTCGTTGCACGCGAAACAGTATTGAACGACCCCTCGTAGCTTTGTTTACATAGTCTTAGCTATCATTGCACAGTGGTGCAGAACATCAATCTAGCTGTACGAAATTAATAGCGCCCAGGGATGAAGAGATAGACGTTTTGAGGTCTTCAGCAACATTGTTCAATTTTACATGGAGCATATTCTAGCATCAAAATTTTTGCAGAGGGGTCCACCGATGGCGAGATATAAATGCTATCTTTTTTATTTTTCTAATTAGGGCTTTGATGTCTTCGACAAAGTTGTTTATCTGATCAAAATACATAAGTTTGTTGAATATGTCAAAATCCTATCACATCACTCTCTGAAGTTACAGTCAAAGTAAAAAAAATTCCTTGAAAAAACAGTTTTTTAAACCTGACACGTCAAATATTGAATAAATTGGTTCGCTGTCTTCGAAACAAAGTTGTACCAAGTCACGATATACAATTGAATATATAATAATGGTTTTAGAAGTTGCTGTAGCACTGAAGAAAGCATTTGGTGTATTATATTGGCAATTTTGGAAGGCTCGTCCATCGAGAAGTGCACATTTTCACAACACCCCCTTTTTTGTGATCATTGTTGGGGATAAGCGGAACTATTTCCATTTTAAATTAGCGGGGGAATCGGTAGACGAGCCTTCCAAAATTGCCAATAAAATATATCAAATGCTTTCTTCAGGGCTTCAGCAACTTCTAAAACCATTATTATATATTCAATTGTATATCGTGACTTGGTACAACTTTGTTTCGAAGACAGCGAACCATTTTATTCAATATTTGACGTGTCAGGTTTAAAAAACTGTTTTTTCAAGGAATTTTTTTTACTTTGACTGTAACTTCAGAGAGTGATGTGATAGGATTTTGACATATTCAACAAACTTATGTATTTTGATCAGATAAACAACTTTGTCGAAGACATCAAAGCCCTAATTAGAAAAATAAAAAAGATAGCATTTATATCTCGCCATCGGTGGACCCCTCTGCAAAAATTTTGATGCTAGAATATGCTCCATGTAAAATTGAACAATGTTGCTGAAGACCTCAAAACGTCTATCTCTTCATCCCTGGGCGCTATTAATTTCGTACAGCTAGATTGATGTTCTGCACCACTGTGCAATGATAGCTAAGACTATGTAAACAAAGCTACGAGGGGTCGTTCAATACTGTTTCGCGTGCAACGAGATAATTACTGTTGCAGCAATGTAGCAGTTCAATTGCCGAACCCTGTAGTACCTATATGTGGAAGCAGATCCATCCTTTCGGAGGCGTATTTATAAGATGTATTGGCGTAACGGTGAAATTTCACGAACTTCCCATCTTAAAAACTTGATATCTCCGAAACGGCATATATTGTTTTGAGTGAATAAGTGAATCTTATGTAAAATTTTACGCTGAATCCATTGGCACCATCAAATCAAAAATAAAAGTGGAGGCATTTTGAGATAATCGCATTAAGTTTTAAAATGCAAAATTATCTAGTTTGGCAACACTGCCGAAGATTTTCTATCAACTCATTTGATAGCTAATAATATATTCTTTATAGGGATGGTCTTATCTTATCTGTAACTTCTACCGTTTTTGAGATATTAAAAAAACGAAAACATTTTTTTTGGATAAAATTGCCAAATTTTCAAAAAAGGGGGGGCTGCTATTTGAGGGAGGGTGGTCCGATTCCTCCAAAACTTTGGATTTTTCTTATTTACGTTATGATAAGTCACCCTACTGATTTTGAGCGAAATCGAAGAGGGTCGTTGCATTTTCATGGCCACTTGGTATGGAATGACCCATATATATATATATATATATATATATATATATATATATATATATATATATATATATATATATATATATATATATATATATATATATATATATATATATATATATATATATATATATATATATATATATATATATATATATATATATATATATATATATATATATATATATATATATATATATATATATAAGTTATATTTTGATGGCCGAGTTTCGGGTTTTTAAAAACTAAAACTAAACTACACTTCACGACTGACTATTAACGACTGACTTTATTCAACATTATCTTTCACTGCCCAACTCCCGTTCACACGTTGGTTCTGCAATCCGATGCCCCACCGTCCGGTCACGTAGTCCTGGGAACGATTAATTGTCGAATCAGCTAAGATGGTGCTGATGATGTTGTCGCTGTTTCTAGGGAAGCCAGTGTTTCTGCTAATTTGTGTTGCGCTTCCGTCAACCTGTCGATAAATACCCCCTCCCTACGAAAGGAACGTCCCGTTCCGTACGTTCTAAGAATCAGCAACACGATGATGATTACCGTTGCAGTGCCAATGAACGAGAAGCTTCCGATCAATTTCCAAAATCTCAAATCCAGGTGGTATTGTTGCAGGTAAACGTGATCAAGCCTTTTCCGGTTAGAAATAGTTTCAGCATTAATTTTCTCCAATTCATATAATTTGTGTTGTTTCCAATTGATTTTTAAATTGTGGAAAGCTCTTTCGATGATATCGATTGGATTTTCAAGTTCGTTGTTCGTAAGTTTTCTCTGTCGAATATAACGGTACAATTGGTGAATGAAATGAGAACATTTCCATTTATGGTTCTGTTATCTGGACCACAAGTTGATTCTAGCGTCTGATCTTTTGCATTTCTGATCAATATCGTATTATCATTAATAAGTTCCTTGGATGTCTCATTCTGTACCACATAACGGCAAGTGGTTTGTTTTCCATCAATGAGGGATGCTAAGCATTCATCATTAAGTTCTTTTAGATAGGCTGCTTTCTGAACAAATTGTCTGGTTTTTCAGTAATGTACAATTTACTGGCGGTTTTCAAGATGTGCGTTGGGTATTGGTACAAAATGCGGTTATTTGTTACGAGTGGAAAAATTCGCATAATATCCGATGTTGTCGAGTTTTCCAGTAACGGAACGTGCATAAGGTACAGAAGCATTTTAGAGCTGGTTACAAACTTTGGTGTGACAAACTGTAAAGCTTCATCGGGCAGATTTAAGTTTACTCCTTGATCTTGGATTAACTCTCTGATCGCCAAAATTTCTCGAATCGACAATATTCTGTTATGTGTTATCGATAATTTCGATAACATGATGGCATCTTGGATGTCTTCGAGCATTTTGTTCAGAATGTCTGTGTTCATAATTGCGGTGATGATTTCAATGTCATTTATCATAATTTTGTTGAAATTCGCTTGTAGCATAACTTCCTTGATGGCGTTAGTCAGGTGCTGAATACGCTTGTCGATGTTCTCGTTAACTTTAAATTGTTGATTGTTTTGATCAATGAGGTCGTTCATGGTACTGTTGATGACTTGAAGGTCTGCGGCGTCCGGAGTCCCAGCAATCCATTTCCAGATCGTTCCAATAGTGTCCCATCTTTTCGAGCGGTGATGTGTACGTGGTTTCAATTGATATAGATTGTTGTACAATTGTTTTGCCTTATATTTAAGGATGTTTTTTAGTGGGTTGTTAGTTTCAACGTTATTTCTATAGGAAAAACTTATAAGTGTTTCTGTCGCTTCTTCTATTGATGATAAATTTATTGGATGTACTATTTTTATTGTTCCAATTTGGATTTTACATTCTCTTTCCTTTACTAGTAAGATTGGGTCGTTTCCAAAATGTTTGATAGATAATTTTTGTGCTTGACAGAAGCATAATGCTATCATGAGTAGTGCTACTCTGTTATTCTAAAAATAAAGAAAAATAAGTATTAGTAATGGATTAGTACTATAATGACATTTCATTTTATTTTTTTCTGTTTTCCTCCTCGGGTTTATGACTCTGCTTTTTATTGTAACAATTGTCGTAGAACTTTATTTCTGTTCAAACGAATCTTGATAGAGGTGTTTTTTTTTCAATTCAGTATGCATTCTCTCCGCCCTTCGAAAAAAAAATCTTGCAATTTGGAATTTTTGTTTTGACTGAATTTTTATTCCAAAAAAGTAAAATTGCAGGATTTTGTTGTGTTGTTAGATCATTAATTACTCTTTGTAAGCGATTTTGAAATTGGCAATTAATTTTTACTTGCTCGTTGTTTTCTGTTATGAAAATTTTGTTATCAATCTGAAGATTAAGGATTTTTTTTGTGATATCTGAGTTAGATCATTATTGTCAAGGTTTCCAGTAATTCCTGTTCTGACCAAATTTAAAAAGTTTCTATTAGATGTAAATTTTGGTTTTAATTCTTTCCAAATTTGTTTAGCTATGTTAAACTTGGTTGACAAAAGTTCGATTATATTTGAGTAATTTCCAAGATATTCGATTCCATTCAGTTTCTGTTGGAGTTTCGTAAAAATGGGTTCGTATAATTCCTTTTTTTTTATATGAAAAGTCTGTGTTGACCCGTTTTTACGAAATAGTAGTCATCTTCCAGGACAAGCTGTTCAGGGTTGTTCTCTAGGCTGGAAATGTGTATGGGCTGAGAAACGATTAGTCTAAATAAAATAGAAATAAAAAGGCTTAGAGTGATGAGCGGTATTTCCGTCTGAAAAATAAAAAAGTATTAGTATGGTTATTTTCTTATACGTTTTAACTTCATTTTGTGAAGCTTTCTTCTTTTGTCATCGATATATGTTGGGTTTGGTCAATGTGTATTATTTCCAAAGGCTGTTTAGGGGTAGGAGTTTCTCCAAGTTTTATTTTGTATGGCTCCATCTCATATTTCATCCTATTGCAAATATTGCAGAGAATGACAAATTTACGAATCTTAGACTTCATTTTAGGAAAGTAGAATCTTTTAATTATTTCATTCTTATTTTCGTTTATTCCCCTGTGAGAGACTTTGTGAGTTTCCTCGATAATTTGATCTTGTTCCATTTCGTTTTTAACGTCGATTAACATTGTTTGAGTAATTTGGACTTTCAAAGTCTTGCATCTACTAAAATAGTTTTTGTACACAAATTGAATAATGCCCATAACGTTTTCTGGACAAAGAATGCAGTTTACTTTTCTAGTGTCCATATATTCCTTAAAGATCCTTATGATAAGAGGAACCCCAAATATTACTTTAGTAATTGTTCTTCTATGAACCTTTGGAAAAATTTCTTCATAAGTTTCAGATTCTTCATTTCCAATTTTCAAAACTATTTGGTTATGAAAATAGTTCAAGGGTTTTTCTGTAAATGGTACTAAATCAGTTATATCGGAATCTGCAGAATGAGCGGAATTAGATTCATCAGAAATTTCTTCATTTGCATTAATATCGGGTGGAATTCTGGATAAAGCGTCTGCAACCACATTTTGTTTGCCAGGACGATACTTTATCTCATATTGGTATTCTTTTAATTGAAGAGTCCAACGAATAATTTTTGAATTTGGATTTTTCAGACTCAACGCATATGTCAATGGTTGATGATCCGTAAAAGAGTAAACTTTCTTCCAAATAAATAAGGTCGAAAGTATCTTGTTGCCCAGACAATGGCAAGAAGTTCTTTCTCAATTGCTGAGTAATTTTCCTCTGTTTTTGTAAGAGTACGAGAAGCGTATGCTATCGGTCGATCCTTTCCAATCACGCCTTGCGAAAGCACTGCTCCTATGGCAAAATTACTAGCATCGGTTGTTAAAATGAAAGGTTGGTTAAAGTCGGGATAAGCCAAGATATCGCTTTGGGTCAATAGTTGTTTACAAAATTCAAAAGTTTTGATAAACTTTTCATTGTGATCGATTTCCTGTCCTTTTCTCAGTTGACCAGTTAAGGGTTTCGTAATTTTGGCAAAATCTTTTACAAACTTTCTGTAGTAACCAAGAATACCTAAAAATCCTTTTAGTTCTTTTTGATTCCTAGGAACCGGCCAATTCTGAATAGCTTTAATTTTATCCGGATTGGGTTTGACGCCGTTTTCAGTTACTATGTGGCCTAAAAATCCAACTTCTTTCTTTAAAAATTCACTCTTATCGAGTTGAATTTTCAAATTGACATTTTGCAATGCCTTAAAAACTTTTTCGATGCTCTCTAAATGTTCTTGTAGAGATGTTGAATAGATGATTATATCATCCATATAAACTAAGCAACAATTTCCTACAAGATCACGGAGAACATGATCAAGCAACCTCATCAAGGTACGAGGTGCGTTACGTAGCCCAAATGGCATACGTAGATATTCGTATAAACCGTGCTCAACCGAAAATGCAGTTTTCGGAATATCATCCGGGTGAACCTCCACTTGGTGGAACCCAGATTTTAAATCTAATGTAGTGAAGTACTGGCATCTTCCAAGTTTATCTAGGATGTCAGTAATGTTAGGCAAAGGGTATCTGTCGTCAACCGTTTTCTCATTGAGTTTACGGTAGTCTACTACCAGGCGCCACTTTTGCTTTCCTGAAGCATCCACCTTTTTTGGAACTATCCAAATCGGTGAACACCATGGAGATGAACTAGGACGAATAATACCTTGTTCAAGCATTTCATTAATTTGTTTTTGGACCTCTTCTCTGTGTATGAAAGGGTATCTATAACTTTTCGTATATACTGGAATGTCATCTGTAGTTCTGATCCGATGTTTGACTACGTTCGTAAAAGTCAAATCGGTGCCTTCTTCGTAAAAGACATCGTATTTCGATAGAACTTTAATTTGGATAATTTGGATTTCTCCTCATAATTGAGGTGTTCGAGTCTTAAATTTGACTCAATTTTATGAGAACCCCTAAACTCTTTCCTTTGTTTTATAAGTTCAAAATTGTCTATTTCCATATGCATGGAGATAGCATCAACATAGTTGGCAAATAATCTACACTGTTTGGTGTCCCGTTTAATGTTAATCAGTGGAACACACGTTTTGAAATTGGACGCGTAGTATAAACCAGACGGAATAAAGACATCCTCGGCTACTTCTACATCGTTATTCAAAACAAAGTCCCCCTGGCACACGGGTACTGTTATTTTATGAACTGCTGACTGGTGTTCATGGAAATTTACAATAATCGCGTCTGGATATTTTTTATGTAAAGAAAACGTATATCCATTCACGATGATATTATTGGCCGCCGTATCAATAACGACACCAAGGTCTACCATGGTTTCATAACCGATGAGGCCATGGAAATATTCGTGGAATTTAAAAATTTTAAATTTCTGGGGTTTTTCTAAAATTTCCGGAAACATATTTATAAACACATGTTTGTTTATATTGAAAGTTCCGTAAATGTTTTTCACTTTTGAAGCGGGTCCATTTTGCATAATTTCAGTAGGTACAACATCTGGAGATAAATAATTTTTATTGGCTCCGGTATCTATTAACAATCTTAACACGCCATATTTTGTGCAGACTTTAAGATACGGAAGGAAATTGTTTTGTGTCATTCTGGCTGTTGTGGGCCGAAAGAATGATGAAAATTTAAGTCTTCGTGATTGTTTAGGTGTTTTTCTCTTTTAACGATCCCCGATCCCCGTGTTTGTGATTGAAATTTATTAGGATTGTTATTATTTTGTTGATAATTATTACTTTGTTGATAATTATTACTTTGTTGAGAATTATTATTTCTATTATAATTTGGTCGGTTATAAGCCGGCCGGTTATAATTTGGTCGATAATAGTTTGATTGATTATGATTTTGTTGATTAGAATGTAATTGAGTCTGTGGGTTCTTGTTTCTGTCTGCTTTTCTGATAGCAGCATTGGTTTGTTCTAAGGCGCATTCGTACGCCGATTTTAAATTTTCCGGTCGGTAGATCCGGGTAAGATTAGAGATTTCTCCCTGTAATCCATCAATGAAAGCTTGTTTGATCATTTCTTCATAATTAGCAGAAATGATTCTGGCACAGGGGCGCATCTCTTCGTTTAGATTTATTTTCGCCTGTATATCGGCTAAGAGTGTTTTACACTCTTGGTAGAATAATGTAACATCTCTGTTACCCTGTCGAAGAGACGGTATTTTTGCCCCTAGTGTGTGCAAATCACGCTTATCCCCGAATATTTCTTTCAGTAGTGCCTTCATATTCTCCCAAGTTGAACCACAATGGTGTGCGAGCAAGGCTTCACTTGCCCTACCAATTATTTTGTCCCTTATTATGTTCTCCCACAGTGGCATCACTATTGAAACATCACTAGTCCTTACGTCCCTTAGACAGAGACTTAATTTTATCTCTACCGAATTCAGCCAGGCGGGGAGGTATTTTGCGTCCCCGTCATAGGTCGGAATTAATTTGAGCGGATCGGGTATTTTAGTTAAATTAGAGTGTGCCTGAAATTGTTCGTTTGAATTTGTCGCAACACTTGTTGAGTTAATTGAGAGTCTTTCCAGCTGCGCGCGCTGGTTTTCAATCAATGCAGCCAACTCTTCGATTCTCTGTTGTTATTCATCCGATCTAGTCGTTGGAGCCATTTTTTTTTCTAATTATGATCACTGGAAATTTTTGATACTCCAACTTTGTTTCTTGTGAAAAGTGTGCTTTTTGCTTTTTAAATTTTCCTTATTAAGGTTGAATAATCACTAAACGGTAAACCACCGTTTTTCACTTGAACTCTAGCCTAATAGTAATTAAAATGACTTACCCGGTACATCTGATTGGTGGTCCTTGTGCGGGGAGTTAATTATCTTGTTCCGATGCAAATTCACGGTAATCCTCCGCGAATGGCCGCTGCCGATCACAAAACTAAGTATTTAACTCACACACGCACTATCCTACCGCGACTGCGCCAGTTATATTTTGATGGCCGAGTTTCGGGTTTTTAAAAACTAAAACTAAACTACACTTCACGACTGACTATTAACGACTGACTTTATTCAACATTATCTTTCACTGCCCAACTCCCGTTCACACGTTGGTTCTGCAATCCGATGCCCCACCGTCCGGTCACGTAGTCCTGGGAACGATTAATTGTCGAATCAGCTAAGATGGTGCTGATGATGTTGTCGCTGTTTCTAGGGAAGCCAGTGTTTCTGCTAATTTGTGTTGCGCTTCCGTCAACCTGTCGATAACTTATATATATATATATATATATATATATATATATATATATATATATATATATATATATATATATATATATATATATATATATATATATATATATATATATATATATATATATATATATATATATATATATATATATATATATATATATATATATATATATATATATATATATATATATATATATATATATGGTCATTCATACCTATGACCATGAAAATCAACTACCCTATATACTATATATATATACTATTATATATCATATCTTATATATATATATACTATATTTATATATCATATACTATATATATTTATATATATATATATATATATATATATATATATATATATATATATATATATATATATATATATATATATATATATATATATATATATATATATATATATATATATATATATATATATATATATATATATATATATATATATATATATATATATATATATATATATATATATATATATATATATATATATATATATATATATATATATATATATATATATATATATATATATATATATATATATATATATATATATATATATATATATATATATATATATATATATATATATATATATATATATATATATATATATATATATATATATATATATATATATATATATATATATATATATATATATATATATATATATATATATATATATATATATATATATATATATATATATATATATATATATATATATATATATATATATATATATATATATATATATATATATATATATATATATATATATATATATATATATATATATATATATATATATATATATATATATATATATATATATATATATATATATATATATATATATATATATATATATATATATATATATATATATATATATATATATATATATATATATATATATATATATATATATATATATATATATATATATATATATATATATATATATATATATATATATATATATATATATATATATATATATATATATATATATATATATATATATATATATATATATATATATATATATATATATATATATATATATATATATATATATATATATATATATATATATATATATATATATATATATATATATATATATATATATATATATATATATATATATATATATATATATATATATATATATATATATATATATATATATATATATATATATATATATATATATATAATATATATATATATATATATATATATATATATATATATATATA
>NC_073692.1:89989089-90047996 GCF_029784155.1 Uranotaenia lowii
TGCTGCCCGGTGAGCAACGATGCCACATTTTGATCGGTTTTATCAGTGTATCTTATTCTCACCCATAAAAGTCTCAATATAACAGAAAGAGATACACTGATAATACCGATCAAAATGTGGCATCAGTGCCGGTGAGGCATCCTAATATTTGCTCTCTTTGCTCTCCAATAGTAAGGGAGACAAGCTTCTAACATCAACTATAGCAATCGCTAGCTTAACTGATCCCTCCTGCTGGCCTGCGGATCCGAGACCGACCGAACCCGCTTGTCCAGTAATAACAAGATCACGATCGACGGCGACGAGCTGGAGATAGTCGAAGACTTTGTCTATCTCGGCTCACTGGTGACCGCAGACAATGACACCAGCCGTGTGATCCGGAGGCGAATTATCAGCGGAAGTCGTGCCTACTATGGACTCCACAAGCAACTGCGGTCGAGAAGACTTAGCCCTCGCACGAAGTGTAACCTGTACATGACGCTCATTAGACCGGTTGTTCTCTACGGGCACGAGACATGGATATTGCTCGAGGAGGACCTGCGTACACTCGGAGTATTCGAGCGACGAGTGTTAAGGGGGGGGGGGGGGTAGGGTCTAACACTTTAAAAAAATCGATTTTTTTATTTTTTTATTTTCTTATTGTAAAACATTTCAAGAATGTTGTGTCAAATTTCCAAGTCAATTGAAGCAAAACTGTAGAAAGTATAGGCCTTTATCTCCTCCTATCTAATACTGCAAGAAAGCAAGAGCAGAAACTTCAAACGCGTTTTTCTCGAAAGCACATTTTTAAAGTCCGTGGACATCGTCATTTGAAAACTACTTATCCGATTCTTTTCAAATTTGGAACATATTTTCTACATATAAAATACCAGACCCCAACGTTTTTCTTTTTTGTTTTTTTTTTTACTTTGGGGAGATTTAACAGGTGAAAAATAGCGGATTTTTTCGTGAAAAATCGTAGTTTTTACTTCAAACAGCCACAAAAATTTCATAAAAATTTTTTTAAGTAAAATAAAAACGTTGGGGTCCAGAAAAACATCTATTAAAAATATTTTGTTCTGATTTTTTGACTTCAGATGATTCTGTGCTGAGATACAGTGTCCACCGCAAATCCTGTTTTCTAAAAGGCATCCTCGAAAGTGCTCCGTCACCGGCTCATTTTTCAATATTTTTCTACGAAAAAATTACTAAATGTTCTTTTAACAATGCTTTGTATAATGCAAAAAATTTGAATACATTTGTTTGAACGATAGCTCTAGAAAAAAATCGTGAAAATTGTGTTTTTTTATACCCGTTAGACCCTATCCCCCCCCCCCCCCCCCCCCCTCCCCTTAAGAACCATCTTTGGCGGCGTACAGGAGAACGGAGTGTGGAGGCGAAGGATGAACTACGAGCTCGCGCGCCTCTACGGCGAACCCAGTATCCAGAAGGTGGTGTAAGCTGGCCGGATACGCTGGGCGGGACATGTTGCGAGAATGCCGGATGACTGTCCTGCAAAACAGGTGTTCGCTACGAATCCGGTAGGAACAAGACGAGCGGGGGTGCAACGAGCGAGGTGGTTAGACCAAGTGGAGCGTGATCTGGTGAACGTGGGGTGCCCGAGAAATTGGAGAACGGTTGCTATGAACCGAGTGAATTTTAGGAATTATGTTCGTCAAGTTATGTCGTGAGACGGAATACTATGTAAATAAATAATAACTGATCCCTCCAGTATCTAGAGATCGATAATATGTGTGTTCAATGAAAGTTGGTAGAAAAAGGTTGAAATAGGTCGAAACAAATAGGAATGGATTTTGACAGTTGATAATCTATCTCTTTCCAATTGACTTCGACCGATTTAAACCAGGTCGTCCGTTGAACATACGTTCACCAATACTAATGCGTGTTTTGTGCGTTGTACACACGAATTTCCAGACACACCGTTTTCATTCAAAAATTTTTGGAACCTGCGAAACGATTACATTTATGTTTTTCTAAATTTCAATTTGGTTTAAAATTTCTTTCAAAATTCATTAAATGAGCAAAAGTCATCAAATAGAAAACTTCTATAACTTTTTTCGCAGAACGCAAAATTATTTGAAGTATTAAGGAAAGTTTGATAATTGATTCAAAACTTTTATTCTAGAATGTCGCGTTTTTGTTTTAAACTTTTGTCAAAAAGCGTTAAATAATTTTAACCTATTTAGAAATGTTATTTCAACATCAAGAGCTTGTAAAAAAAATGCATATTCAGATTCAGGGCACATAAATATCATCAGAACATTTTTAATTACATAAATGAACTCCTGTTACATGGTTTCCAATTTGTCGATGTTTAAAACAAGTATTCGATTAATAAATTTTGAAGTTAAAATGGTTCGTTTCAAACAATGTTCTTATTCAGTTACACTTCTTAATTAAAACCCATTCAAATGACGAGCTAGTGTTTTTATATGTCTTATTTAGAGTTTCAATTAAAACAAAAGGTTAATTGAATTGCAATTCAAAATTTACAATTAAACATTATATTTTCAATTACATTGTTGTCAAATAAAATTAGGTTGATTAAAGTGTTAATTCCGCCGGAGGCGAACCAAATTTCTGACTTGTTTGTCATCACTTATTATTAAACACCTTTTAAGGTCAAGTAATATTCCGGAACTCTACGAAAATTTTCCTGGAAAAAATCTCCATGCGGGCGGGTTCGCACGGTTTTCGTTGGTACCTAAAAAGTTCAAAAGTACCTCCCGCAAGCACCACATCAAACCGTTTGATTGCGGTGCCAGCAGAGATCATGTATGAAAAATTAATTGCAGGAAGCACAGCGACAATCCCGACACGAAACACACAGGACCGACCGCCGACTGAATCCAAACATCCAGAGCACGAAAATGAAATGGCGAAAACGAAACAAAAACATGCTCTCTGTCTAACACACACGCTGCATGTGTGTTAGTGTGGTAGAAATGAATCCTGCTATCGAGCTGGATCGGTTTCGACTAGTTTCGATCGATTTCAACTTGCTCCGTTGAACAACGACCAGACCTGTTTCGACCAAAACATCAGCCGATTGAACAACGACCACTTGACAGAAACTAGTCGAAACCAATCGCTACTTACGATTGAACGCAGCTAATGTCGGTTATGAATTAATCTCAAGAGGAACCCTTTAAACGAGCCGTCTGGGATTTCATATAGAGCATTTCCTGAGACAGATGGTGGTAGGGTAGCTTTTTGTTTTTGTTTTGAAAAAGGTAAACACCTACTGGTCGCCATTTTGAACGTGGGAGATTAGCACTGTTCAATTATTTCTTCAAAAGAAATTATTTTTTCAAATTAACATTACATAACATCAACATTACCTTCAAAGTATTTCATGTCTACAATTATTTAGTTTAAGGTAGTTTAAAAAATTAAGAATTTTGCATAACCATTACTTTTGCATCGCCAATTTGGTTTCGTTACTATCCGACCATTGAACATGCGTAGTGTTGTTGTTATTTTTACCCTACCACCAGCTGCCGAAAATTGTAAACATGAGGAATCAGCTGTTCTATTGACAAGTCGGGAAATACCTTATTGGCAGATCCATTAAGAAAGAGGGACAGGGCCGGGTTGGAGTGGTGGTGGGGCATTTAAGGGCATGAAATGTTCATCAAGCCTAAAAGGCTAAGAAGGAATTGACCAGCCTATTAGAGCAAGTGGGATCCAACCAGACCCATTAAGGGTAAAGAGATTTTGTTCGTTCATAAAGGGCAAAGAGGGATTCGATCGCAAAGAGGCAAGAGGCAAGCAAAATGGTTACCACATTTGTACAAATGCAATGAAATTCGATGACATTCTGTCGCTGTGAACACGATTTGTATCGTAAATGGCACTGCTTGAATGAGCGCGCAAACGGTTTGAGTAAAATCAGTCCTGATCGAAATATTTTGCACAAACCACCCTGGTGCTGCTTGTACAAAATCCAAGCCATTCACTCAGCCCCAGCCGGAGTGAAGCTGGTTTTTTTGTGTTGCTGTTGCTGTTTTCGCCAGCAATCGTTTGTGCTCGCGTGAAATATGTTTGTATCGTGTGTGGGCGAACATTGTAGATCAAACAATCGTCGTAGAATCATCGAATTCACATACGCCATTTGTGTAGTCTATGGCCCGCCTTAGATAGCCTGTACTTACTTACCTAATGTTCCCGCGCCAATCCTCCGGGGCCATGGGATGGCAATTAAACAGTGTTTTTATTATTTCACAAACCTTGAGGTTTAAACAGCTCAGTAGAGTCAATAGTGAATGTTTTATAATTTAAAACATTCACCACAAATCGAATTTTGGCCGGGATATAGCCCATGAAACTGGCTGACGATGCTTATATATTTAAGAGAAAAAAGCCGGAATTAGCCCATGGGTTAGCCCAGGGTATATACGGTCGATGGCATTGATGGCTGGTTAGCCTCAGCCATAACCTCGAAACTTGATTTGGATTTAGCCTCATCAGAGTTGCCAAGTTGTTATGACAAAAATGAATATTTTCTCACTTTCTATTTCTCGAATATTTCAACTCAATTTTCAACTTTTCCTACACATTTGATTGCCACTTTGCAGATTATAAGGAGTCTTGTACGTGCCTTGCGTATGCAAAAATTTCATTTACTTAGAGAGTTTAAGATTTCTAAGCATGGTATCGATGGAAATGTTTCATATTATGGTTCAATCACTACAAATTTAAAGAAGTATGTGTATTAGGGTGTCCCAAAAATGCATAATGTCTGGGAATCTGGCGGCTCACCCTCCAAATGGTAGATAAGGATGTGGAAAACAAACTTTTGTATAAGGCTGACTAAAAAATCATGTTCAGAGGTTCCGCAAGCGCGATCTTTGAAAAAAGTCCACATTCAAAAGATTTAATTTTAAATAGATTCTAGGTCAAAAACAAAAGTTATTCAAAAAAAACTGGATTTTCATGCTCCTTCCGAAAAAATTTCTAAAAATCCCATGCATAATTCAAACTCTTTGAGCGATCCCTTCCCGTGATTCGATCTGGCCAAAATTTGTCATGAGACCTTCTACTAGGCCTAAAGGGTGATACGGTCAAAATTTGGTCAATATCAACTTGACGTATTTCTTTCAATTTTGCAATTAAAAAACCTGAACCAAACCTTTGGTTTGGCAAGCCATCTGTACCTGTGGCTTGAAAAGCAACATTTTCATAGCTTCCGGAACCAAGAACTTTACGTGAAAGAGTGTTTAAAACGTCTGCTGCCTTTCCTGAAGAAACACTGTTGTTCCGTGCTATTCTGGCCGGATTTGGCATCTTGCCATTACGGCAAAAAGGCCATGGAGTGGTACGCCGCCAACAACGTGCAGGTGGTTCCCAAGGACAAGAACCCTCCCAACACGCCAGAACTCCGCCCAATTGAGAAATACTGGGCTTTTGTCAAGCGGAACCTAAGAAAGACCAAAAAAAAACTGCTAAGGACGAGCAGCAGTTCTAGGCAAACTGGCTTTCTGCGGCGAAGAAGGTTGACAAGGTGGCTGTACAAAATCTGATGGCAGGGGTTAAGCGTAAGGCCCGGCAATTCGGATTTGAAAAAGTGGAAGCCTAACTGAATATTTTTCCTGAATTTTATACTAATTAAACTTGAAAAAGAAATTTAATTCGATTTTTGAAATGAACGATTTCACCGATTTACACGCGTTTTCCCTTGACCAAATTTTGACCGTATCACCCTTTAGGATCTTTCAAAGCCTGCAGCGCATAACATTTCACAAGTTTGAAATTTTCCATACAAATTTGGGGCAGACTAGCACTATCTATCTATCTAAGGGTCCGGCGCCGATTGACCGACGCATAGGGCTGAGATAAAAGATCTCCACTGCTGGCGATCCGGAGCCAGCGTCTTCACTTGCTGCCAGCCAAGGTTCTCGTCAACTGTGCGGATTTCAGCGGCTAGACTTCGCCGCCACGAGCTTTTGGGCCTGCCTCTTCTTCGATGCCCATCTGGATTCCAAACAAGCGCCTCTCTGCAAATCTCGTTTTCATCTCTTCGCAGCGTGTGCCCAATCCATCTCCACTTACGTTCCCGAATCTCGATTTCTAGCGCCTTTTGATGGCAGACTAGCACAATTGAGTTTAATTTTAAACAACAAGGTGTACAAAGCCGAAGATTAGAATGCAAAAAAAAACAGTTTTTAGGTCAGGCGAGACTCCTTAATTCTCAATTCACCTCCAGAACCTTAAAAGTACACAAAATATTCCTAGTAAATTTTCTAGGATATTATAGATATTTTTAACTGATACCGTCACATACCTTCAACATGCGCATCATGCAACACATTTCAACTTCAATGACTTCTAAATACTTCATGTCCACTGATTATCATACCGCTTGTACATCAAAAGATTTAAGGATATTACCATAACAAAAAAAACTGGTTTCACCAGTTTATTTTTATTTATTCAAAAACATGCGATTTTTACTCTTCTAAGAAAAAGGGTTAAGTTGCAACAAACTATGTTTTTGATGAGAAATCATATGTAAACGTTTGAAAATTTATAGTTTTAATTTATTTGAGAAATCATTACGCATGAAGTACCAATGGCAGTAATTGTTTGTTTTAATCAAATAAAATTTTATATTTTTTCTGTCAAATTGATTTTAAATAAAAAGCATAAGGATGCTGCATACATTTAGGGTAAAACATTGTACATTGATATGGCTGATATAATTAAAATTAATGGTTTTATGGATGAAATTTGGAAACTAACAAACGCTCGATTAAAAACAATCATATTCCAGCATATTGAAACGAGATTGAAAAGGGGAATCTCTGATTTGCATTTTGATGCATTTTAGCCCAGTCTGGTAACTGAATTATAAAAAGTTTTTTACGGCATCGGAAAATGTAAAAACTTGTACATCTTTCGATCGATTTTTTTTTAAGTTTTCTCTGATGTTTTTTAAACTATCTCACATTGTGAGAAACTTTGTCGTAATCATTTTATCTAATATATAAAGATGAGTTGGGCTATATATGTTTGTATATATATATGCACCTTATACAAATCCACACCGCTTAACCGATCAGCTTGAAATTTGGTACAGTGATGTAAACGGACATGATAAAGGTCGAGGTAATAGTTTTGGGCCCCTCCCGCCTAAGAAAAGGGACCCTCCCATACAACTTATGTTTTTATTCCCACGAATCAAAAGTCATGGCACCCATTTGTCAACCGATTTTCGTTTCCTTTGGCGGGATTGTTTTCACCATCACCATGGGCCAGGCATTAGAAACGACCATCCAAAGTTCACGTGTACTCTAGAGTGCCTATAAGAAGAGTGACGCCATGTGTCAAAATTGGAATAGCGATGAACTGTCAGTGTCATTCCAAACGAACAAATGACCTGTCAAATTCGGTCAAATTCAGCCTAAGAAGGCTGAATTCGACAGGTCATTTGTTCGTTTGGAATGACACTGACAGTTCATCGCTATTCCAATTTTGACACATGGCGTCACTCTTCTTATAGGCACTCTAGTGTACTCGAAAGCACATCAAAGCTTGCTGAGCATAAAAAATTTGAAAGGAGAAATTTTGGCGGGTGTTTTTTCCTTCTACTGTTCAAAGCACGTGGTACCGGTGCGAGGCATTTGATTGCAATAATGAGCCTTCATTTAGGAGAAAAAAAACTACTCGCCTATTAGAAATATATTGAGAAAAACAGTGGTTGAGAATCTACTAGAATATGCAGTGTGTAAAGTATGGATACATTAATTCATATTCATTATGAATTGACTTCTTCAGTTGATTAACTATTTGGACTGAAAACTAATTTTCCAGCTTTTAGGAACCATCCATTTTCATATTTTCTCCTCATAGGGAAACAATTAATAAAACTGAGGGTTGTAGGTTCAAGGCTGCGATTTCAACACTTTGATTGCCGTGTAGGAATTTAGTTTACAATAGGAATTAGACAATTAAACGTTCATTTTATGCAAAAATTAAAACGGAGTCTGTGAGGGTTTAGTCCGCACGGTAAAGGATCACCCAGCGCAGAGTAACTGCACCAACCGAACGCCACCACTGTTGCAAGCCGAATGAGGGGCCGAATGTAAGCGCGCCATAATGCGAGTAGCTTTGTCGACCTTTGTCGACTGTCAGTTGCAGGCAGTGCTGCCAAATATACAGAGATGTCGGCCGCGGCTGTGTCCGACCTCACATCTCACCTCTTCTCCGATATAACTAATTTTCTTTATTTCTTTTTGTGTGTTCATCAACATTAACAGTGACAAAAGATTTTTTAAACAATTTGATTTTTCTTTCTTTGAAATTCAACATTTTTTTAAAGGATGTTTAATAATCTTGAAATAAAATGGTTCTACACGCTGCAGCTTGACTGGTTTTTGGTCCACTTTGATGTTTCAATTTGCTTCAACCAATGTTCCAGCTCATCATTTTTTTAAAGGGATTCCAGTCCAGTGATGCTCTTCCATCCAGCCTCTACTTATATAATCTTAACACATCTAAACAATTTTTTTTTTAACTATATTTACCAAAATTATGTCGTAAGGGATAAGAACTCGGATAAGCCCGTATTCGCATGACTTTTGAAAAAAAAAAATTTCATAACATTCCAACAGGTCGATATGGTATGCATCTAGCGAGCTTGATACAGATAAGCTGAGACAAGCAATAAAATAAGCTATTTGGGTTAAAAAAAACATTGAGTAGAGCAAACAGGACTGTTCCTCTTTTTTTTCTATTCCAGCAAGGGTGCTACAATGTTAGAACCACGATATTTTGATGGTAACGATTTAATGTTGGCTTCTCTAAAAAACATGGCTTGATATTGCTTAATTTTCCTCAACTGTGAACCAGACCATTTCGTTTTGACATCCACTTTAAAATTTTCAACAATCGGAAGTCTCTGACTGCTTTAACATAATTACCAACCAAGTCTCAATTCACTTATGCATTTTCGGTAGGCACAAGTATCAATCCGCTTGTACAGAATCAACAAGCGTAATTCTCAATCCGTTTTAACATAATCAACAAGTACAACCCGCTTAAATATAATCGATAAACAGAAGTTTCAATCCGCTATTTAATTTCCAACAGACAGAAGTCTCAAAACACATTTATATTTTCAACTGTTAGGAACCCCAAGCAGCTCTTTAATTTTCAACAAGTAGATGCTTCTGTTCTATCTCCATTTATATTTCAACAAACTAAAGACTTTTTACCGTTTTACGTGTTTTCAAAATAAATTCAAGTCTCCAACCATTTTTTCATACTTTACAAACAGAAGCCTCTATCCGCTTCTTTATTTTTCACAAACATAAGCCTCAATCCGCTTCTACCTATTCAACACTCACAACATCACAACTCTAACTTAAGATCGAAATTCCTATAACGAAATGGTTTTGTAACACTCAATCGCACGCCAATTTGCCATATCTATAGAATTGACTATATTTTACCTCACGCATGTCTATTGAACAAATACTGGCCCTCAAAGAACACTGAAATCAATAACTATACACTGGTCATCTATGCGTTGCCTTTTAAGCTTAACTGAATGATTTTGCTGGTTAATCTTGCTCTGCGCACCCAACAACTTAACAACCAACCAACCAACAACTACACCAGCTCAAATGAACATATTTATGAACATGACAATTTACAATATTTATGTTGAATCAACAATCATGCGTTGGCATAGCCAGCTCAAACGACAACTTTGATGATTCATCAAAGAATTCAAATTATAGTGTTTATGCTGGTTGTCACGGTTTGTAACTTTTGAGACTGTGTCGACCGTCCCGTTAAACTTAAACAAACTGCTATTATGTAAATCTTGTATGCATTCACAAGCCAATATGTTTTGGCCATTCAAGTTCAACTCTACGAATTGAAATTTTGAAACAAACCGCAGAGACAAATAGCTTTGTTTATTTCTCTGAAGTATTTTTAACATTTTAACAATGACATCCCATCTCAGTTCCCAAAATGCGTAGACCATCCCAGCTCCACTAAAACAAACTACTGATGCTTAAATTCTCAATGTGTATCCTTTTTTCAGTTAAGCAATTCGATATCTATCAGGCCGTCACAATTCACCAAAACGAAATGACTTACTTTCAAACATATCAGCTTACGATCGTAGATTGGTTATCCCGGTCCAGCGAATATGACCTCTATGAGTTGACTGTCACAGTTGAACTACAGGAATACGTTACTCGTGACGATGTACTGTGCTAGGGCCAGCATGCTCATTAGCATTCCTAGTTCAGCTAAACACATTGATTTGTTGGCAGTCTCAGCTAATTCAAACGCAACTGATAAATACACGGTGCAACGCCAAATTTATTAGCTTTATTCAATGTATGAACGTGTGGGTCTTTCCAGTACAAGCACTAAGCACAATGACTTGTTGACCATCTTCAACATTGCAACTTGTTGGCGGTCCCAGCTTAATCCAACACTATAACTTGTTGGTTGTCCCATCTAAACGAAACGAATAGACTTTTAGGCCATCATCAACATTACAATTTGTTGGCAATTAACATATGGTATTATTAGCCGTCCTAGTTCAAAATGACATCTTAACACGTTGGCTATCGCAACTCAACTAAACGCAACGACTTGTTGTCCGTTCCTGCTTAACTCAGTATCTCAACTTGTTGGCCGTCCCAGCTCAACACAATATCTCAACATTTTAACAAGTTGGCCGACCCAGCTCAGCTCAACAACTTGACACGTTGGACGTCCGAGTCCAACTCAACATATTATTTGACTTTAACGACCTCTCTATGGTAGCTCTGATACTTTGTGTATCGTCAGTATCAGTTGACTTGGTCAGATCGAGCTGACTTGGATCAGATTTTATAGATTACCAGATCTCTCTACTAATTTTCGATCCTCAATATTATTCAAACTGCATTTCAAAACTGATACTTCAACTGAAACAAGTAAGGCAATCATTTCCTAAATCAATGTATTTAATGATCTTCATCACATGCCAACTGTAAAATAAATTGTCAGATGCTCCAGATACTTATTGAATATCGTAACTCATGTCAATGTAATGTTGGATTTGCCTGATTTTTTATAAAAGCATTATGGTTGTTTTGGTTCATGCAAACGTCTTAACTTGTTGATTATCCTAACTCAATTCTTACCGTAGGTTTGTAAACCACACTAGCAACATCTTATAATCCGTCCCAGCTCAACTAGATACGACATTTCTACTTATGGGCAACCCAGGCTTAACTGAACATCTAAGCTTGTTGGTCATCCCAGCATAACTCAAGTATATTGCATCTGAACTTACTTATTAACAGTTTCAGCTTTCAGCTTTACATATGACCGTCCCTGCATACCTTAACATTCAAAGCTATTTCAGTTTAATTTATAGCAATTACCACTGCTCGTTCCTGTTGAATTAAATGTTACAACTAGTTGGCCGTCGTAGCTCAACTCAATTCAAAGAGTGCTGGCTTTCCCAGCTCAACACAATGTTCTGATAAGATGACTGTCCCCACTCTGAATGTACTAACTAGTTGGCCGTCCCAGCTCAACTCAACTCAAAGACTGTTAGCCGTCCCAGCTCAACACAATGTACAAGCTAGTTGGTCGTCCCAATTCAACTCAAATCAAAAACTGTTGACTGCCTCAACTCAACACAATGTACTTACTAGTTGGCCGTCCTAGCTCAACTCAACTCAAAGGCTGTTGGCCGTCCCAGCTCAACTCAACTCAACTCAAAGACTGTTGGCCGTCCCAGCTCAACACAATGGTTTTACTAGTAAGCCGTCCCAGTTCGACTCAACTAAAAAACTGTTGGCTATCTCAACTCAACACAATGTACTTACTAGTTGACTAGTACTTACTAGTCCCAGCTCAACTCAACTCAAAGACTGTTGGCCGTCCCAGCTCAACACAATGTACTTACTAGTTGGCCGTCCCAGCTCAACTCAACTCAAAGACTGTTGGCCGTCCCAGCTCAACACAATGTACTTACCTGTTGGCCGTCCCAGCTCAACTCAACTCAAAGACAGTTGGCCGTCCCAGCTCAACACAATGTACTTACTAGTTGGCCGTCCTAGCTCAACTCAACTCAAAGACTGTTGGCCGTCCCAGCTCAACACAATGTACTTACTAGTTGGCCGTCCCAGCTCAACTCAATGTACTAACTAGTTGGCTGTCCCAGCTCAACTCAACTCAAAGACTGTTGG
Source organism: Uranotaenia lowii (assembly GCF_029784155.1). Lineage (NCBI taxonomy): Eukaryota > Metazoa > Arthropoda > Insecta > Diptera > Culicidae > Uranotaenia > Uranotaenia lowii. Next base: position 90,001,296 of record NC_073692.1, read on the forward strand.
CCGTCCCAGCTCAACACAATGTACTTACTAGTTGGCCGTCCCAGCGCAACTCAATGTACTAACTAGTTGGCCGTCCCAGCTCAACACAATGTACTTACTAGTTGGCCGTACCAGCTCAACTCAACTCAAAGACTGTTGGCCGTCCCAGCTCAACACAATGTACTTACTAGTTGGCCGTCCCAGCTCAACTCAATGTACTAACTAGTTGGCCGTCCCAGCTCAACTCAACTCAAAGACAGTTGGCCGTCCCAGCTCAACACAATGTACTTACTAGTTGGCCGTCCCAGCTCAACTCAACTCAAAAACTGTTGGCCGTCCCAGCTCAGCACAATGTACTTACTAGTTGGCCGTCCCAGCGCAACTCAATGTACTAACTAGTTGGCCGTCCCAGCTCAACACAATGTACTTACTAGTTGGCCGTCCCAGCTCAACTCAACTCAAAGACTGTTGGCCGTCCCAGCTCAACACAATGTACTTACTAGTTGGCCGTCCCAGCTCAACTCAATGTACTAACCTGTTGGCCGTCCCAGCTCAACTCAACTCAAAGACTGTTGGCCGTCCCAGCTCAACACAATGTACTTACTAGTTGGCCGTCCCAGCTCAACTCAACTCAAAAACTGTTGGCCGTCCCAGCTCAGCACAATGTACTTACTAGTTGGCCGTTCCAGCGCAACTCAATGTACTAACTAGTTGGCCGTCCCAGCTCAACACAATGTACTTACTAGTTGGCCGTCCCAGCTCAACTCAACTCAAAGACTGTTGGCCGTCCCAGCTCAACACAATGTACTTACTAGTTGGCCGTCCCAGCTCAACTCAACTCAAAGACTGTTGGCCGTCCCAGCTCAACTCAATGTACTAACTAGTTGGCCGTCCCAGCTCAACTCAACTCAAAGACTGTTGGCCGTCCCAGCTCAACACAATGTACTTACTAGTTGGCCGTCCCAGCTCAACTCAACTCAAAAACTGTTGGCCGTCCCAGCTCAGCACAATGTACTTACTAGTTGGCCGTCCCAGCGCAACTCAATGTACTAACTAGTTGGCCGTCCCAGCTCAACACAATGTACTTACTAGTTGGCCGTCCCAGCTCAACTCAACTCAAAGACTGTTGGCCGTCCCAGCTCAACACAATGTACTTACTAGTTGGCCGTCCCAGCTCAACTCAACTCAAAGACTGTTGGCCGTCCTAGCTCAACACAATGGTTTTACATACTAGTAAGCCGTCCCAGCTCGATTCAACTCAAAAACTATTGGCTATCTCAACTCAACACAAACAATACCTACTAGTTGGCCGGCCCAACTCAGTTTAACAATCTTTTATGTCAAATATTCCACGCTTATCGGATACTGTTCGTTACACAACTGTTTGTTTGTGAATGTTCTTTTTTAAAGGCAGCTACTAAATATTTAAACTGTTCTGGAATTGAATCAAACGAATCAATCAGCTTAATACACTTCTGGCTCATCTCACAACTTCTTTCATGTCATTTTTTTTACTCACATTAACCACTTCAACGGCTCCTTTTATAGCATTACTGCGCTTATAATTTTATTTTTAAATAGTCTACCATACTTACGATTATTAAATGTCATATGGCAGCGTATAAAAATTTACAAGTGAAAGACGAAAATATTTGAGATATCCTGATTGTTACTATAAAAAAAATTTTGCTGATATGCCACGATACATCTGCCTTGTGTGGACAAACCAAACAGCAAATTTATAATTTCAACTTAGACTTTATTTTGGATTTTGACAAGAATGAATTCCTAAAAATTCTAGTGGTTTTTTTCTCTAAACAAATAAATTAAATTTTAGGCCTTCAAAAATGCAACGCAACGCTTATTTCACTTAGTCATATTAACTTGCCATATACATTAAAAATGTTTTTTTTAGTTTTATTCGATTGATCAGCAAATTTTTCATTTTAAGAGATAATGCTGGCACGCAAATTTTTGTTCTTTACCTTTTTAATGTACCTTTTTATTATTTCAGGAAATTTCAATTTTTTTTAATGAGATAATTGTTAAACGTTATCAAGTTATTTCGACTTGCTGCCGTAGGGAAAATACCCCATAATTTGATCTACAATAAGACGTCACGAAAAACTGTTATTGTAACAAAAATTTCTTCGTGAACACTGTTCCAAAACAACAAAAAATATAAGCTTATTCCAATAACATGTTTCAAACTGATTTCCCAAGTAACACCGATTATGCCAACTAGCATTAGGAAGTTTTATCATGGTTTAATTATGGCATTTTTTTGTGCAGCTCGTTTTATGGCGGTTTTATTATGGTCATGCAGAATGCTTATAATTTTTTTTCGACCATATGTTTTCAGATGGTTTTGAAAACGCTAATAAAACTTTTATTAAACATGCTGTTTTAGTTATTTTGAAAGAGTTGTGAATGCTTTTTTTAAACTATAATAAAACACAAACCTAGAAGTTTGCTGCAAGCTTTCTTTTGCATGTTTTATAATAGCACTCAGTGCATGATTATTAAACCGCCATAAAACTTAGTGACAGTTCTCGATCAAGATGTCAAAACAGGACACGCTCAGATTAGATAGCACATATTTGAATTGGAGCTCCCATTTTTACACATTTTTGGTAAGTTATGCGTGTTGGTTTTGAGTTATAATTAAAAAAATACATCTTTGAAAACTTGAAATCACCGAAAGTGGTATGAATATCTTTACAATATGAGTATTGAGTGAAAGGGCCCAAATAGTAGGAAAAAAATTGTTGCTTGACGCCATCATTAATTCAAGATGGCGGCTTCCGCTTTTATTTTCAAAGCTGTAAATTACTGAAAATATCGTGAAACCTTCACAATATGGTTATTAGGTGAAAGTAATAAGAGAGTAGAATAAGAGTAGAAGTCAAATTTCGTTGCCCGTCGCCATCTTAAATCCAAGATGGCGGCTACCACTCAACTTGAAAATACTGTAAATGACTGAAAATCGCATTAAACCTATATTATAGGGGTATAAGTTGAAAGAAATCAACCGGTAGAAGTTGAATTTCGCTATCTGACGCCATCTTGAAATCCAAGATAAACTTTAAAATGTAGTAAATGACTTAAAATGACATGAAACCCAGGTGGTAGTGGGTGGAAGGGCTTAACGAGTAGAAGTCGAATATTGCTATCTTACGCCATCTTGAAATCCAAGATGGCAGCTTTCTATAAACTTTAAAAATGCTCTAAATCATTGAATATCGCATGAAACCTCCAAAATATGGGTGTTTGTCAATTGGGATAAGCTATAAAAAGTTTATTTTTGCATTCTGACGCTATATTGAAATCCAAGATGGTGGCTTCAGCTGAACTTAAAAATACTGTAAATGAATGAAAACAGCATGAAACTCCCAAATATATTGTATTGGGTGCTAAGGCTAAATGATAGAAGTAAAATATCTGTTTTCGCGTTTCTCTGAAAATTTGTAAGTGACTGAAAATCCCACAAAAACCACCACAATACAGACCCCGTTCGTTTTTGGCAACATTCGATTTTGGCAACATCGAATTTGGCACATGTGCCTAAATCAGACGGTTAACAGAAACAACATAACCTTATAGTTTTCGCAAGAATAAGACCAATACAATTTAAACATAATAGCATGATAGGAATAATAGAATTACATAAATGGCAAAAAAAAAAACAAAAACTATAAACAAAACAAGAAAAATGCTAAATGCATTAGAAACATAATGAAAAAATAATAAAAGTGATTTAAAATGATCTAAATTGTCTTAAAATAGTAGTTTTAATATAGTGTTACGTGAAAAAAGTTGTGTTCAAGCGATTTTCATTGATTAACAGTATTTTAAATTCAGTGGAAGCTGCCATCTTGGATTTCAAGATGGCGTCGGAAAGAAAAAAATCGACTTCTAGTTTAGCCCTTTCACCCAATACCCGTATAGTGGTGGTTTAATGCGACTTTTTGTCAGCATTAAGCATTAAAAGTTGAGCGGATGCCGCCATCTTGGATTTCAAGATGGCGTCTGATAGCGAAATTCAACTTCTTCTCGTTTAGCCCTTTCACCCGATTCCCATTTTGTTGGGGTTTCATGCGATTTCAAGTCATTTACACCATTTTAAAGTTCAGAGGAAGCCGCCATCTTGGATTTCAAGATGGCGTCAGACAACGAAATTTGACTTCAACTCATGATTTATTCCACGGGTCATTCAAAACCAATCCCTTTTCATTCAAAAAGTCTGTCCTCATTTACTGTACTAATGATTAACAACTCAGAAATGAGGAACTCAACCTTAGCGTGTAATTGGTTGGCTTGCGAGAGAAACGTCAAATCGTAGCTTTTTTTGGGGTCATCATTAAACCATAATAAAACTATGAATTGACTCACGCCATGTTGGTTGCAAAATCGAAGGGCACAAAATGACGCCATGTTGATGGATTCACAATGCAAGCATTGGAAAAAATTTTTTCAGGCCTTTTTCCATAAATTCCATCATGATTGACCATCAGATTTGACGAGGCGCATTTATTTTAAGATACTATTTCATATACATTTTACCTAAAATCTTTACTGGCAGTAGAAAAGAAGCTCAATATATGGTTAAAACATTGGTTTTTTTTAGCTATTAATTTTACCAGATCATATCTGAATAATGCAATCATCATTCATCAACCATTACGGTTGCTGGAAAAAATAAAAAAAAAACTCCGAGAACTGACAGAACCGAAAAAAACAAAAATTTCTAACATGTTTTATAATAGCTTTTTAAAAGCTTTGGGGACCAACATTGATGACTAACAAATATATGTCTTGATGACGTTTCTAGGGTAGGGCCAAATAGCCTGATTTTGGCTTTATAAGAGTCCAGATGATGTTATAGAATGCGCTTTAGCTTTTCTATAGATTAATGCGATAGTCCAAACGATATTTTGCTGACCATAATAAAGCTAAAATTGTTACTTGGGTTCAATCTTTTCATAACTTAGCAATGAATGTTGCAAGAACACCGGACTTTGTCAAAAATGAGTTTTCAAACATAATGGCTTAAAAGCTTCAATATTGCCACACACTCACGAGAAAATATTTTTTTTAAACAAAACAAATTCAAGGTGCAATTCCCTTTCTTGAAAATTCCTCCGTAACTCACATTTAACAAGACAAAACCCCGGAATAAGCACAAAAACCTGAAGAGAACAGAAATTCAATGCAAAATTTCTCCACTTTTTGACAAAAAAGCTAGGCACTTTTCCAAAAGAGTTGCAGTCGTTTAAGACCAAAAAAAAACTTGTGCCGAAAGCAAACAAAATCCTCAAGACCATTGTTTCATAGACTACATGCTCCATTTGATGAAAATGGTAAACCTGTTCGATGCGAAACCTTCTCAAAGACAATAAAAAGTTTTAATAGTGATCACTCCGAAAAACCAAAACCTGTCATTCACTCACTGGTCGATAATTTAATCAAAGCAACCCGACATTTGAGCGCTTCATTTTATTTTTCTTCAGCTTTCCAGACCCAGGCAAAAACGAGCCGTTTAACGACGATTAATAAATGTTTATTTTCCCTCCCTTTCTCTCCGACATGCGGGGAAAAAAACCGTGAAAAGAAAACGACGCTTAAAATGCTTATTCATTTCGACCAACCATCATTAAACAAAAACCAAATCACATGATTCGACGAAGTATGAGGTGACTGCACATTACAATGTTTCTCTCAGCATAATTGAAATAACATTTTGGCCTCCCGCGGAAAAAAAAATCACTTTGTTAGCCCTTCCGTCATCTCCAGACATAGGCCACATGAAGGGAAACAGCAAAACAAACTTACCCGTGACAGCTAGGTTCTTACGTGATTGAATAATTTACCTTTCACCATCACTGCACACTTCTAAACACCGTAAACTTCACAAAACGAAAAACAAAATACTGCGCTGGGTGATCTCTAAAACAATCTCTTATCCACGCTACCAAACGTGCCTGCCAATCGGTCGCCATTGTGAGGGTTTAGTCCGCACGGTAAAGGATCACCCAGCGCAGAGTAACTGCACCAACCGAACGCCACCACTGTTGCAAGCCGAATGAGGGGCCGAATGTAAGCGCGCCATAATGCGAGTAGCTTTGTCGACCTTTGTCGACTGTCAGTTGCAGGCAGTGCTGCCAAATATACAGAGATGTCGGCCGCGGCTGTGTCCGACCTCACAGAGTCCAACGCACGAGACTTTTAGTAATTTAATCTGAAGTTTTTAGTTTTGTATAAGAAATTTTAAAAAGCACATTGAAAACTTGCAGAGTTTTCAGCAGAAATCTATTTATAAATTTCTAAGTACAAAATAAAACTTATATGGGTTTTCCATTCTACGGGAGATCTTGAAAAGAAGTCGTTTACATTTGTTTACAAGCTTAATACATGGGATAAGATAACCCATGGAAAAGATAAAAAAAATTGTATCATTTGATAAAAACAAATTTTAATTCAATTCAAGCTTACCAAAAAAATTAAGGTGTAAGCCAGAATTGCCGTATCGGGACCGGACAAATCCAGCAAATTTTATCAAAAAACCTGGCCAAATCCAGCATTTGATTTCAAAATATTCAAACCGATATCCTGGCAATAACCGGGCAAACTTGATCAAAACCGCGGAATCATTCAGTAAAAATAACGAAAAATATACTTGAAATATTTTTTTTCAACAAACCACATCAACAGATATTAAATTGTATATCAAGCTTCCAAACACGGGTCTTGATTATTTCTTAAACTTGCCATTTAAAACTTCTTTTTTAACGTAAAAATGAAAAGTTATAATAATTATAAAATCTCAATTTATGTTACGTTTTAAAAATGATGTGAATATATCCGGGAAAATTCCGGTCTTTTTGCAACAACATCCGGGAAACCGGGCCAGACCGGACTTCTCTCCAATTTTAATTCAACCTGGCAACCTTAGATTAAAATGTTTTTCGTGATAGAATGGATAAGCATTCAAGAAAAATTTTTTCAAATTTCTATTAGCAAACCTAAAAAATAATAGTTATTTACTAATATGAAAACGACAAACTTTGCTAATAATCCCAAATAAAACTTTAAGAAGACTAACAAAACTTACAAAGCTCACATGGCTAATCATGGTTCAATTTGTTATAATGATGAACAAAAAGCTTTTAAAATTTTAAAAAGTCAAACGACTCATTTCGATTTATATTTTATGTGAACCCGAGCAACGCCGGGTAAAATCAGCTAGTTATCTATAAATGTTAAATTTATTGCATTATATTTAAATAAAAAATGAATAAGCGTTGTGGTATACAAATGTTGCATCTAACCCTGGTGTTGCTTGATGACGGTTTTTAAATAAGGGTTTAAATTTTATTTAAGATAGTATAAAGCTTGATTTCAGGCTAAGTATTATTTATTTACATAGTATTCCGTCTCACGACATAACTTCACGAACATAATTCCTAAAATTCACTCGGTCCATGGCAACCGTTGTCCAATTTCTCGGGCACCCCACGTTCGCCAGATCACGCTCCACTTGGTCTAACCACCTCGCTCGTTGCGCCCCCGCTCGTCTTGTTCCTACCGGATTCGTAGCGAACACCTGTTTTGCAGGACAGTCGTCCGGCATTCTCGCAACTTATCCCGCCCAGCGTATCCGGCCAGCCTTCATCACCTTCTGGATACTGGGTTCGCCGTAGAGTCGCGCGAGCTCGTGGTTCATCCTTCGCCTCCACACTCCGTTCTTCTGTACGCCGCCAAAGATGGTTCTTAACACTCGTCGCTCGAATACTCCGAGTGTACGCAGGTGCTCCTCGAGCAATATCCATGTCCCGTGCCCGTAGAGAACAACCGGTCTAATGAGCGTGCGAGGGCTAAGTCTTCTCGACCGCAGTTGCTTGTGGAGTCCATAGTAGGTACGACTTTCGCTGATAACTTGCCTCCGGATCCGGAGCCGAGATAGACAAAGTCTTCGACTATCTCCAGCTCGTCACCGTCGATCGTGACCTTGTTATTACTGGACAAGCGGGTTCGGTCGGTCTCGGATCCGCAGGCCAGCATGTACTTCGTCTTGGACGTATTAATCATCAACGCAATCCTCCCTGCTTCGCGTTTAAGTTTGCGATAGATCACCTCCACCGCCGCAGATGATCTGCCGACTATATCAATGTCATCGGCAAAGCAGATAAGTTGACTGGATCTGTTGAAAATCGTGCCCCGCATTTCGCCCACCGCTCGTCGAATGACACCTTCTAGCGCCACGTTGAACATCATGCAGGATAATAGACCTTGTGGAAGCCCCCTGCGCGATTCGAATGAACTCCACAATTCACCCGAAATCCGCACACAGCATTGCGTTCCATCCATCGTCGCCTTGATCAGTCTGATCAGCTTCCCGGAAAAGCCGTTCTCGTCCATGATTTTCCATGGCTAAGGCTTAGGCCCAAGCTCAGGCTAAGTATATGAATTGATCTTACCAAGTGCAGTTGAAGATTTCAATGTTCAGTTGTTTAAATAGGGTGAGTTACCCTACTTTCGACCTAGAGCATATTTTTGTCTTAAAATGCTAGAAATGGAAAATAGTTGATTTCGCAGGCATAGATTAAAGATATTTCTATGCAAACAATGAAATCTTATTCATCTTTCGTCTCATACGCTCATCATACCGCTTTTGCAATTAAAAGAATGTCTTCAAGAACATTGCAACGTTTTTAAAAATGTACTGTCCTACTCGACCAACTGCGTGTTTCTTAGGGTGGTCTAATGAGGAGGTATGTCCCGGGATCAAATCGTTACTTGGCCCCATGCCAAATTTAAGCTTATTTGGAAAATTCTAAGGGGTTACCGAACATGTTACAAAGACCCTCGATCCTTTTTTTAGAACTGCAAAATCCACTTTTTATGGCTTAAACTTTTATTCACATGCACCGATTGCTCCAAAAATTTGGTTACCTTTATGTAGACGCAATGTTACACATCTCCATTGACGACTGTAAGATGATTTGAGTAATGACAAAACTTTTTATCTGTCTTAGATTTTTTTTATACAACCACTCATAAAAAGTCAATTTTTTAAGCTAACGTAATGCAAGTGTTAAGCAACATTGACATTAGTTGTACGCTTTTCTGGTGACTTCTTCATTTAAGGCTAAAATTACTGTTTATTTTTAAACATGCCTGTGAAACAATTTAGACAAACAAATGTATCTGGATCCTGGGTTCATCTGTCGATACATTTTTTTCAATAACATCCTTTTCCAATCATATTACGTCACATCCAAGTATCAACTGATAATTACGTGTGGTTCCGCTTCCTTTTGTATTCTCTTGAATTCAATTGCACAACGAGCTTATTTCATGAAAATTATAAATTTTCTTTATTGATTTTAGAAGTCAATTATAGACTGAAGTATATCATCTTCACCAAAATGCCTTTTTTTAAATTAATTCTCATATTAAAGAAAAATTCACCCCCATTTTGTAAACTCGAGGAGGGTCTGTCAGAAAAATCTCACTTTAGGACCGATCCGCCACCGATCCAGCTTGAATGGCGCCTTTGGAAGCCAACTCGCGTATTTGGCAACCTCCGGTGGTTGTTGGTGATGATTTTTTGGTTGCCTTCTTTCCCCGGTCGACAAAACCATCTTTTTCCGCTCTGGGAATGGCCAGAATGGAAGCAGTTTTCGGGGAGTCCGTCATTTATCCATCCAACAGCCAACAGTTGTGTGCGATTGTTTGTGTGTAGGTGTGTGGGTGAACCAAATGTACATCCGAAAAATTTACAGGATGCCAGCAGTTTTTTTCCGTTAGTCCTGCATTGTCGTTCGCATTATGTGTGTCGTGAAAGGAAGAGTTCTTCAAAGAAATGAAAACATATTTAGTCGACTCTGAATGCAAGTAGCGGTACGACTGTTAAAGTCTGGATGAAAATATAATCCATGGAGCAAATTTCCATTGAATCCACTGCGTTGTAATTTTCGTGGAAATCTCAATATTCCGTTTTATCTATACACTGCAAAAAATCCACATATTAGGAACATGTGTAAGCCTTATAGATTTTTGCAATTTGATTCCCTTTTGGAAAATACGTGCCCACACATATAGAATTAAAGATTATAACTTTTATATGCGTCACATAAAAGTTATAAAATCCCACATATAAATAATATGAGACTACATTGTACTAAAACATATGTATACTTTAAGGCGTTTACATACCAGCCTACTCAAAGGCGATTTTTTTATGTTCGAATTCGTTATTCGAACGAAAATATAAATAGATTTTGGCTATCGAGACATTTCTGTATTTATTTTTTTATCTGGCATGATAACTTCATATAATAATGAATTTAATTCTCGCTTGTCTCGCCTTTTTCTTTCACTGGAACGGAAATTAGAAGTCGAATCCTCATTAACCTCCGGGAGTCTTTGGCGGGATTTTTCTAAAACAAAAGAAATGTTACAAACCTGAATTCGATCGAATGAACCATTAACTCACCTTCTGAATTGTTCAGGATGTGCAAACGATTGTCAGTCTAGGTCTCGAAAATCGATTAAGGGCCGAACACCATGCCTTAAGTGTTACCGGTGACCGCAGGCAAGTCACCAGCCAGGACCCGGATACCCCGGAATGGTATCAAAAGACGACCATTTCCAGCCGACCGATTTCCGCGGCGAGCTAACTTCAGCATACCAGTCAGTAGCCAGTTTCCTGCGGGGGAGAATTGTTTAGATCTAAATTTACTGCTATAATTATTATAAACCATTACTCACCTAATTAGAACTTTTTCTTCGGAGCGGCCATTTTGAAAAAAATTTCAAAGACGAAAATCGTAGAATTTATGTGACAATATCCTATAAACTTTATATTTCGAACATAAATTTTATGTGTGACATATGATAATCATATGAATCATATAAAATCTAAGCGTAGAACGATTTTGAAGACGTATGTGTGGGGGAAACATACATCCTAAGTGTGGATATTTTGCAGTGTAGAAATTGAAGTAAAGCAAATATTTTACGCCCAAGGTGATCACAAATTTTGGAAGCCCTTATAAAATAACTACTCGAAAAAAAAACTATTAGGGAACGATTTATATCTCTTTAAATCCCATTATTTTATGGGCAGTTAAAAACTAATGATTTCAAATATCATTCATCATTCCAAAGTCTAGTTTACTGTTGGTACAGAAAATTGGTCTCGATGTTTCCATCTATGGATCATCCTCAACTGATCATTACCACATGTTTAGTACAGATTTACTGCATAGCTTCAGGCGTTTTTAACGTGTACTAAAATGTGAGTTGATGCTTTGGCAAAGATTTTTTGACAATTTTAAAACGGCGTATAACTTTTTAATATTTATTCAACATGATTGCAAAGAGTCCTTCAATAAATAGCTCAAAACGGTACGTTTTGATGGCAGGTTGATGCCATGCACCTCTTTGCAGGAATTCTATTCTGAACACACGTTAGCGAAGTGTAAACTATGTAAGTACCGCGATGAGGAAAAGACCACTTGACTCAAGTGGATGGAAAACTGTGACAGTATTTCCAAATGTGGAAACAAAAATTCAAGACTATTTCCTTACCATTGCGTTGCATAATCCACATGTCACCACCAAAAACAGTAAGTCATAGTGTTATTGGTGCAACAATTGAAATATAATTGAGTGGTGAAGCATGTTGAGGAAGTTGTCGCAATACTTCAGGTTAAAATCGTACTCTGTAAATGAAGTTTTCGATTGTCGCTGGATGCAAGTTCATTTAATCACACGCGAATATCGCGAAAGGGGAAGAGCGTTCAGGAATGATGAAAAATAAACAGAGGTTTAGCATGGAGCAGAAAATTAAGGAATGATGAAAAAATAAACATACTATAACAGATAATTTATGTTTTATATGCAAAGCGAAATTAAAGCCAAGAAAAAAAAAGAGATACTTATGGAAATTCAAAAAGTAGACCTTTTAGGAGTTAGTACTGGAAAGAAAAAAATTGGATTGAGACAGAGATTTATTCATCATCATTTCAATTTTTAATCTTTTCGTCTATAATTTTATATCTTTCATTTGATAGTATTTTTTATAAAGTTTAATACTGACAAAATACGATAAAAAAAGAGGAAAATGAAAAAGTATACAAAATAGACAAAATAATTGACAAAATTTACAAAAATAACTAAATTGAGACCAAATTAACAAAATTTGAAACAAATGATAAACTGAGCTTAATTAACTATACGACAAAAATTTAAAAAAAATCTATGTTGACAAAGTTGCGAAATTGACAAAATGACAAAATTGTTCAAATTAAGACAAATGACAAAATTGACTAAACTGACTTAATTATCTTAATTGAGTAAATTGACTACAAAGGCCGAATTGACAAAATAGCCTAGATTGACTTAATTCACAAAATTGACAAAACTATCCAAATAGACAAAATTGACAAAATTTACAAAATTTACAAAATTTACAAAATTTACAAAATTTACAAAATTTACAAAATTTACAAAATTTACAAAATTTACAAAATTTACAAAATTTACAAAATTTACAAAATTTACAAAATTTACAAAATTTACAAAATTTACAAAATTTACAAAATTTACAAAATTTACAAAATTTACAAAATTTACAAAATTTACAAAATTTACAAAATTTACAAAAATTACAAAATTTTCAAAATTTACCAAGTTTATAAAATTTATAAAATTGACAAAATTGACAAAATCTATAAAAAAGACATAATTGACAAAATGATAATATTGAAAATATTGCCATTTCAAAGTTGTCAAAATGTTTAATATCAATAGTTAATTCGATCGATTAGTGTAATCTACGTTGAAGCATCGTATTTTAGTCTAGCAGTTGTAAATATACTTTTTTTCCATTTATTCGCTTCCTTTACTTGAGAGGTTGAATTATTTGAAACACATGGTTAGGCATCTTTTTTAAAAATTATATTCTTTATTATTAGACCTCTTCTATTTTATAGATATAAGATCATAATGTCATAGAAACGGGATGATACAAGATATTCCAGAACTCAATCATTCAAAAATTTTCAATTAGTTTACAATTATGTTATTATTAATGTGAAAATTATAATTATTTAAAAATACCTTCAACCTATAAAAAATTTTGAATCCTAATTTCTTAAACTCATTTAGGATTTACTACGTTCGAAATACTTTAATCATTACTCAGAACTTAAAAATCTATCATTTATTTATTATTTTGTGTCATGTGTATCCAAATATAATTTAAAGACTGTAAGAAAGGCTACAATCCACTGTTCAGTGTATCAAATCGGGGTTTTTTAACGCATTATATCTCTAAAACTAGAAAACCGTGTCGAAATCTCTATCTTTTATTGAATAAAGATAAGTTAAAAAGATTCGAAATCAGTTTTTTGTTTTTATATAGGATTATTAGTATATCAGCTATCAGTTTTTTTACATTCTCTTATTTTTTTGTCAGTTAGTTGGTGAATTATTATATTGAAAGTAGATAGGTTGATACGTGGAAAGATATAAAAAAAATGAAGAATTAGACTATTTGAATTTTGGGGAGCGTTGGAAAGGCTTACAGGCGATGAGGTCTTTTCACATCCAAAATTGGAGAAATCACAATCATGGAGATAAAGTTCTATAAATCAGAAATTTAAACCAGCTGAAGGTTAAGGTGTTATTAATCGTTTTACATTATGAACTTGAACTTATTAATTTTTGCACTTATTCCCCTTTGGCTGAAAACGACTCTTTTGAATATCTCTGGAGTTTTTGAAATTTTTGTTGATTATATTTATTTCAATGTATGAAACAAGGAATTTCTTTCTGTAGAACCACTAAATTGTGAACAATTGAACATGATTTGAATTTTTTATTTTTGTTTATTCATATTTTGTAATTTGAAAATAACTACAGTTTTTTTTTATTTTTTTTTTAAATTTGCAATACAACGATATATTTTCTGGTGAATTTTAAACCTTGTATCACACACAATAAGCTATTACTCATTTTTCAGACGTAAGTTTTCTCAACAATATCATTTACTAAGGGAGGGAAGGGGAGTCAATGAGATCCAAAATTCGAAAAAGGTAGCGGTGATTAAAAAAAGTTTGAAAACCACTGGTCTAGTTAATTTAATTGTTTTTAATTAAGACAAAGAATGAGGTTTTTAAAAACTTTCTGCCAAAATCAGGACTTGCGATTAGAAGTGTATCAAGAAATTCAGAATTGATTTTTTTTTAAAGGTTATCCCAAAAATACAAATTTAATCCCTTCATTTCAATTTTATTTATTTTTCTTCAAAAATTTTTTTCGGGAAATGAAGTTCATTATCGGAAAATAATTGAAAAAAAAAAATGATTTTTTCCTGTCTTTGCTAAACAAACATTTTTTTTTTCGATTGGATGTTTTTTTTTTTGAAAGAACAAAAACTTCAATTTAAACCCTCTTAAAAGCAACCCCACCATTAGACGTGGTTTTTAAAATCAGCATAAAACCAAAGCTTTAAAACACAAAAAACTGGAAATTTGCTTATTTTTCGAAAAATTATCATTTTGTAAGCGTCAGGAATGTGTTTTCGGTCTCAAATATCTAAAATCTAAAGTGTCGTGATTATACGAAAATACTGCCAATCTTTCATCTCATCTCTACGTTAACCATACTGGATTTTTTTTTTTGAAAAAAAGATCATATGTGAACCAAGAAAAGAAAAAAAAACCCTAAAGTAAGCCTAAAGTAAGCATTGCAGATTGCTCAATTTTATCCGGGCTTGCCCGGTTATTCAAGGAAACATTCAAGGTGAGCGCGATGCGCCCAGGATACCTGGATTTTATGAATAACTGAACGGTTTTGCCCAAATATATCTCAATATTTGCAAAATTTACCAAAAAAATTCTAATTGAGCAACGATAAGCTTTAATTTTCATGTGTGAACAAAATTTTCAGAATTTTATCCAGCTAAATTAATTAGAAATTATTAGCATCGAACAAAATTTGATGTGCTTCGAAGAACGATTAAAGTTTAAAGTGATTTTAACCTATTTTTCTCTTAACTTTGATCAAATAATGTATAGTTTTTGCCCAGATTTGTCCGGATATTGCCGAGATTTTGAAATGGAAAACTTCTTATAAAATGCCCGTTTTTGTCAAGTGTTTCGAAAAAAAATATCCCGGAATTGCCCGGCCCAAATACGAGCTGGTAAAATTCTAGAATGCTAGTCTAAGGGGTTGGTAAAAACGACAACAACTCGACAAATATGTTAAATTTTTGCAACCGAACTTTACTTATATTAAGCCCTTTAGCCCATGTGGTTATGCAACTTTTGAGAAAAATTCGAATTTTTTTTTGAATGAAGTTTTTCGTTGAACTAAAGTTGTATGTAATCATATAACAAAACTTCTGTGAATTTTTCAGCGAAAAAAAGGGTA
Source organism: Uranotaenia lowii (assembly GCF_029784155.1). Lineage (NCBI taxonomy): Eukaryota > Metazoa > Arthropoda > Insecta > Diptera > Culicidae > Uranotaenia > Uranotaenia lowii. Next base: position 90,016,719 of record NC_073692.1, read on the forward strand.
TGAGTGGGTTAACATTAAAAAAATTTCACAATGTTAAACGAAGGACAAGAAAGTTAGACGTGGTTAGACTTCCAGTATAAGGACTACGCTGCTGGACACCCCAATGGAAAATTAAACTGCAATTCACCATACCGACAATTTAAATAACTTCCTTAATTTTCCAAATATTTTTTTTATTTTCTTTAACTTCTCTGTCTATCTAACTTTTCCTGATAGATTCATTTCCATTAAAAAAAATATATACTACCAGAACTAATAAAACAAAAACTATTTAAACTTTCAATCAATGTTAACCTGGTTATCAAAGTTCAAAGATTTTGTTGCTCAGAAGTCATTTTTAAAAATTTATTTAAATTGTTCGATTAGAATGTCAACTATAGATTTATTTATCAGTATCTAGGCAACTTTTTTCTATACATTTTTTCCAGTAATTGATCTGAAGGTAAGAAGATACTGTTTTCTTGGATTTTTTTGAATTGTTGAGACGTTAAAGTTTATCGGACTCCGTTTTTTTTATTCGGAATGACCCATTCCGGATGGCTGCCGATTCCAGAAAATTGAAACACATTGTTTTGGTTTCATTGTATTTTCATAAATTCCCATATTGAGTACAATAGCGGTTGACAGTTGATAATGATAGCTTCGTCCAATGGTTGGTAAAAATCGGTTTCATGTGATTTCTGTCAACTGGTAGATGTTCAACGAGCCAATGTTTTTGTCGAAACTAGTCAGGTCGTTGTTCAATGAAGCAAGTAGAAACTACTCGAAACCAATCCAGCTCAGCAGCAGAATTCGTTTCGACAGACTTGATGATGTCAACAATACAAATGTTGTCATCATACACGCTTAATTCAGCCGACATAGCCTGTGGTTATGAGTTTCCCTGCAGTGTTGGCAGTTTATTTTGGGTGGCTAACTCAGAAACAAACAGCATTTGAGGAATGATACAGAGAGAATGAGAATCACTTATAATAAGCGACAAGGTAGTAATCGTTAAGCTTTAAGTAGGGGAGGAGCGGGCTATATGCGCCTATTAAGCAGAAAACTGATTTAATCAAATATCACATCTATACATCTATATATCAAATATATACACGTGTGCAGGCATCTGTTTTCTACACATTGGAGTAATTTTTATGTTAAAATATTCTTCTGTTTCCAAGAAAACGATTTTATTATAAGTGTTGTCTAAAATGCCGATCCTCAAACCGTGCGGGCTAAATGCGCCTATTTATGTTTTGAACAAAATTTCTGTTTTTTGGGCAATTTTTCCGTTTAATTTCATTGAAACTGCTAGAAAGTAATAATTTTCGTACGACAAAGCTGAAGTTTCATAAAAATCTATGTATATTATAATTTTATGGAATAAAACAAAAGTTAGGGTTGCCATACTATGGAAGCAGTTCATCCATGAGAAAAACTTTATCAAATCTGTGTTTAGATCTTCAATTCTCTCTTAAGATGTTATTTAGAGCTTAGATATGAAGGTTCAATGATGAAAATCATTTATTTATTCTATTTAACCGGTTATTTTAGGATGGAGGCATTTTACTAACATGATGGGGGCATACAAAAACACTCTATTATTCCACTATATAATCATTATTAAATCTCTACAAAGGCTGAAATATGTTTAATTTCTAACGCTCATTTGAGTAAGAAACAAAAACCATCCTAGTTTTTGTTTTAAGCTCCTTTACGTATAATTTTTAAAAGTCGAAATAGTACATTAAAATGTATCAAAACCTTGTATGATTTTTTAAATTTTTTTTAGTTTGTAAATTCATAAAATTCTTGCTTGCCTTATGTTCAAAGCGTATCACCCTCAAAATGCATTGGTCAGATAAGCTGTCTAGTCAGCCATTTCATCAAACAGCCGTAGGGTCATTTAACCCGATAGGCCCATTTAGGAAACCTTTCCCCTAAGACTTGACAAACTGAAATGATTGAACGGTATCTCATTTCCAAACCAAAATACTTCGTTGCTTAATCATTAAATTCAAAAGGTTATGGACTCAGATACGTCCGGTGAGGAACAAGAGATAGCGTGAGAGAGGTACTTACTAAAAATTCTTCGAACACTCGCGTTTAGCGAGTCCAGGAGAATTCCAGCCAGCCACAGGTCCGGAGAGGACAGCCAGAAATCCCAAGAGGTCATCCAGAGGTCCGACGAGATCAGCCAAGATGTCCCAAACCCAGGTCCCGAAGAGGGAAGCAAGGTCCACCAGGAATCCGGAGGAACCAGCAGCCAAGGAACGAGCCCGGGAATGGTCGGTTTCCGCAAGGGTTACTCTCAATTCCGCCAGTTTCCCAGGTCAAGAAGGTCCATTTTTAGAGAGGGGTACACTCGATGCCGTGACTTTCTATTCAACGGTCTGGAGGAGACCTTCGCAGTAAGGAAGAGGCGGATTGAGAGCCGTTTAGTGGCTAAAAACCTCATCCACATCATGGTGCAAACCCCCGAGGAAGACGACTGCACTATTCCGATGGAAGGGCCTGCAGAGGAGGAAGCGCGAAAACGAGCACTCCGGCCGTCAACAATATCGTTCTGAACTGCATAGTCGGGGTACGACCTGCAAAGGAGGCCATGGGAATCTTGGTGAAGCCCTTCCAGCCTATCGGAAACTATCCCTGAATAGTGATGCGCAACAGGCTCCACGTTCTAAAACATCAGAAGTACATCAGATCGTTGGTTCAATTATTTGAGAAATACGATCTGATCGTTCGGGAGCTTGAGCTTATGGGTGAGAACATCCTGGTGGATGGAAAGGTCCACGTGCTGATCTCTGTGGTTTCCAACGACTACTATCACTTTAAAAAAAGCTTTAATCGTTCTACCGATTGCGAACCTTTGCGCGAAACCGATACTGGAGCTGAGAAGAATGTTTCTTGACGCAGAGCTGGCATTCCAAAGCCAAGTGGACTTCCCAACCAGAAGTTCAGCACCAAACTCCGCGATGAAGGCTCGAAAGGCGGTGAAGATTATTTGCTTCGGGTGTAGCAAACCGGGGCACCACAGAACACCAGAAGGGCCGACATGAAAAATCATGGTGACTGTCGATGCTCGGCGATCAACTGCTGGGGTTACCAGCGGACGAAAAAAGCGCAGGGTCAGATATGTTGTCATTTCCGGCGCCACACTGTACATGGTCCAGGATGAAGGACTTCTCCAGAACGTCAGAGACCTTGCCAAGCCTGTAGTCATAGAAACGGCTTAATCTGGCGAGAGTCTACGTGCTAAGAAAACTGGAAAAGTTGCATTGAAGAGCGTCGTTAGTTGGTCGAACTAGAAGAGAATTGACTCTTAGTTCGAAAAAGCACCGAGAACGGAAAAAGGGTTCTTGTACTCTTAAATCTTTTTCTTTATCCCTAGGCCCGACAGTAGGGTGGCCTAAAAAGGGGTTAAGTTTCGGTTTTTTGGTATGTAACTGGAAAGTGTTTTGGCTTTGTGTATTGTGGCTGTGTATTTTTGGCTTTTTCAAATTTCCATATAAACTTGAGGTTTGTTGAGCGACCCCTTAGAGATAAGCAAATGAGCCTTATCCGACAGATGTTTAAAATTAATGTCAAACCGTTTTAAGGCCGTTTTTTTCAGGAAAATTATGTCGTTTTTCACCATACTACAATTATCGAAATCGAATTTAATCTTTACTCGAGAAGTCGATCTCTTAGAAGCACTTTCCTTAACAGTAGATCTGGGTAGTCATCATTAAACCGTCAAATCAACCTCGCAAACGAATGAAGGCTCAAGTAAACAATTTCTGGAAATCGGTTCTAAAACTCAACAAAAAATGCTTTGCAACACAAACAGGATGAAAGCTTATTGAGCCGGTATTTAGGAAGAGGAATTACATCGTTGGTATCTAGGATCGAGGGTGAAAACCCACTCTTAACAAAGATCAACAACCTGAAGCTCATGATAAAGCCTACTCAGCTTGATTCTATTTAGCAAGCTTACTCATGAAAAAAGTGCCAAATAACAATTTTTAAATACTATAGCGTGTGCCTATCATACATACTGAAGTTTTAGAATAAAAATTTGTAACAAATTTTACATTTTATTTTCGCTTTTGATGCCCTTTTAGCACCGAGCAAAGAAAACCATACGCTGACGGAAATAACCGACCGAAATCGGCAAATTTTCAGAGGTTTAAAACATGAAAAAATTGAAAATAGAAGTGATATAGACCACATTTAAACAGCATTAAGCAACAGTATTTATTAAACATGACCTTCAAGTTTTGTATAATATTTTGATAGTAACATGCTGTTCACTTGAGGATTTTCCTCCTTTTATTCCATTTTCATTTGAGTTCATTTAAGTTTTGTTTAATTCGAATGCTTTAACAACACAAAGGCGATTTTTTGAATAATTTTCCACAAATTAATCGTTTGTACCGCATTGAAGATTGTGAGCCCCGTCCATCTCAAGAAGCGCCTGTTATCGTCTGCTATTAATCGTTCCCCTAATTGACTGCTTCATTCTCGAAGTACGTAAAGAGCCTGTAGCCCCCAGGTTCTTATGAACTTCCAACAAACATATCACTACCCATTTGGCACAAGGGGAAGCCATCTAAATTATGCAATTCAAAATTAATTTCGTTCTTCAGAAGAAAATTCCTGCCATCCTCCTTTCCTCTCCTGGCTGGAGGCAGACGAATGAAAGTGGCCACCGGGCGCTCCGAACGGACAGGAGCAGTTCTGGTTCTTTTTATTTCGGCATAATTGAATCAATGTAGCAGAAAAATGGCACTTTAACTAAAGTGATGTGGTGCTCTCGCCGTCATCCTGGCCCTGCAGCAGCCGGTGAACAAAATGGAATCACCGCAAAGAGTGCTGCTGCTCCATTGCCACTCGGGGTTTTCCGGATCCGGGTCTTGGCCGATCGTCCACATACAGAAGCGCACATACAAACTCACACGCACACACATACACTCATTTTCACCGACACATGGACACACACATAGAAGCAAATGGGCACCGGGGAATGTAATCTTGTATTTTCAGCATAATAATGCAGTTGATTTTACGTAGTAACTTACTTAAACGGGACGCAGAAGCATAGGTTGGATTGGAATTAGATGTGTTTTTGCTGAGAAAAAGTTGACCAAGAATGAGGTTAGTTAGTTTGGATTGTTAGCGATTAAGGTAAGCAAAAGGGATGCGAAATAACAGCAAAAAAAGAGTTGCAACCTGAGAATAAAATTAAAAATTTGATGGGTTGATTTTGCCATTTATCTTCAATTTTGTCAATTTGCCATTACTGTCGATTCTTTTTTTTTTTTTATTTTTGTCATTTCTGTCATTTTTGTCATTTTTGTCATTTTTGTCATTTTTGTCATTTTTGTCATTTTTGTCATTTTTGGCATTTTTGGCATTTTTGTAATTTTTGTAATTTTTGTAATTTTTGTAATTTTTGTAATTTTTGTAATTTTTTATCATTTTTGTCATTTTAGTAATTTTTTGTCATTTCTGACATTTTTGTCATTTTTGTCATTTTTGTCATTTTTGTCATTTTTGTCATTTTTGTCATTTTTGTCATTTTTGTCATTTTTGTCATTTTTGTCATTTTTGTCATTTTTGTCATTTTTGTCATTTTTGTCATTTTTGTCATTTTTGTCATTTTTGTCATTTTTGTCATTTTTGTCATTTTTGTCATTTTTGTCATTTTTGTCATTTTTGTCATTTTTGTCATTTTTGTCATTTTTGTCATTTTTGTCATTTTTGTCATTTTTGTCATTTTTGTCATTTTTGTCATTTTTGTCATTTTTGTCATTTTTGTCATTTTTGTCATTTTTGTCATTTTTGTCATTATTGTCATTTTTGTCATTTTTGTCATTTTTGTCATTTTTGTCATTTTTGTCATTTTTGTCATTTTTGTCATTTTGGTCATATTTGTCATTATTGTCATTTTTGTCAATTTTGGCCCAAAAACTCCTATCATAAGTGATATCAACTGAGCAATAAATGCAATGTCTTTCAGACTAAGTGACACACTCTTGGGATGAATATGATATCCAATACTGTTGGTACGTAATCAATTAGTTTGCTCACCATTGTCATCACATGCATTCGACCGGGAGAAGCTCTGGAACTGTCATCATGCGATATGGCTTATGCAATTTCGGATGCACTTATGGGCCAATTGTGGAGTAGGTGAAATACCCATACGTTATGCATTCCCTGGCTCGGGTTGTATGTTTTCCATTGTGCAATAATCCTAAGGATTGTGGTTACAAATGCACATTTCATCAGTTTTCGTCATCGTCGTCATCATTCCCTTCAGAAGGTTCCATTTGGTAAGTAGTGAGTGGGTGGATCGGGGCAGCAAGGTAAAACGTACACAAAAACGATATCATTAAAATTATTCCTTCCAAACCTCCTCGATTATTGCTTTCCATCTTTCTCAGCCATTGGGGAGAACTGTACAAGACGCACCAGCGAGGAAAGATGGGCTATGCTATTATTTCTCAAACAACGCTGACCTTTAGCTTCGAATGATATTTTTCTTCATTTTTATTGTGGCAGCCAAATTTTTCTTTAATTTCGTAGATGGAAAGTTCACAAAAATGACTTCAATTCTAAGTAATTGCAGGATTTGTCGAAGTGGTATTTGAAATTTTTCATTGATTTCTGCCTCTGGTCACTAGTTTTGGCGTTCTACACCACGGTGTCTTTTTTACAAATTTTAACTTTAAAAAAGTATCATCCTGTCAAATTCAATGGTTTAGCAACCAAGTATTTTGGTTGAAAACGAGATACCGTTTGTTCATTTCAGTTTGTCAAGTTCTTATGACCTAACTTAGAGCAATAGCGATTACAATCTAGTTGCTTATTTCAAGTGATTCTTAACTCCGAATCATTCCTTAAATATTATCGTTTTCTGGGTTATGAACAGCCGAATAGCTCAACCGGACTGTTTCTCTCAGGAAAGGCCTCATACTGTCAAGGAAGAAGGCTCTCGACCTTAGGTCACAGTTATAAAACAGGCGGACTTGGGAAGAACGAACTTAATAAGGGAGGGGTTTTGGATGAGGTGCACCAAACGGATAAAAATCACGTTTTACAATTTAATTCGAAAATTTTGGAGAGGGAGTTCGTTAAGGGAGGTTATACTGACGTTGAGTCACTGAAGGCGGCTGAACTGACTATCACGGTTGAGTTCATACCTGGTGGTCCACGTGGTGCTCCTAGCGAGTGGTGAGGGCAAAGGATGCACGTTTTCGGAAGCGCCTGAGCCTTGCCTCACCAAGGCCGGGCGGATGGCTGCTACTTAGCTTAGATGATGGGTAGTCCTGGACGGCTTTAGAGATGGCGAGTACTAAAGCGGTCGGCTTCGTAGTAGCAGCAGCGAACGGACTTCTTGAGTTCGGATGACCAGTAGCGACGGACGATTAGGGTGAGCGATTTCCTTTGGGGTCGTTTGGGTTGATCCTTCAACCAGAAGACGTCCCATATGGCGAACGGGACTCTCTGGTAGTTTTTCGGTGACGGAGACGATGATCTGCTTTCGATCGTGTTCGCAATCCAACTCCTCGAGAATTGAGCTGATCAAACTCCACCTCGAAACAGCCTCTCGTTTTCTCTCGGTGTTCCATTTTCCTCCCTCCACTTTGCGCTGTCTTCCAGTGTTGCCAATATTACTCATGGCAACCTGTCATTCTCATGACGACCCATGTAGCATAACAAGGAACAGGAATGAGAGAAAACCAAGAATAAACTGCCAAAACTGGAGGAAAACTCAAAACCACAAGCTGTGTTGGCTGAGTTTACTTACTTACTTAATGTTTCCGTGCCGATCCTCCGGCGGCATAGCTTCACCGCCACGAGTTTCTGGGTCTGCCTCTTCTCCGATGTCCTTTCGGACTCCATTCAAGTGCCTCTCTGCAAATCTCGATCTCATCTCTCCGCAACGTGTGCCCAATCCATCTCCGCTTACGTTCCCGAATCTCGATTTCTAGCACGTTTTGAGGACATCGACGATATAGTTCCTCATTGGCTGAGTTTAGCGTGTATGATAATATCATTTGTATTGTTGCCATCATCATCGATCATAATCAACTGTCAACCGCTATTGTTCTCGATTTGCGAATTGAAAGAAAAGAGAACGAAACCAAAACAATCTGTTTTGGTTTTGCAGAACGTGGCCGCGAAGGATCGAGTAGCTCGACGTCCGGGAATTCTTTCATTAGACTTTGAAATGAAACCGTGAGTATCAACACATCCTACTCGAGTTTGTTCATTAATGTTTCTTTTAAGTTAGACATTAAACAGATCCGTTGATCGTTATAAACATTGTTCACTCTCGACAACTTAAACTTCGATTTAAGTTGCTTAGACTTGTTTATTTTTTTATCTTGGTTGCTGAAAGGAGCAGTAGGTCTCCCATACTTGTCGGGTTAATTGATACATGCATCTGATCTTGTTCTAGTCTGGTTCTTAATTTAAACATTAACAAGTTTCGGTAACCGAAATCGCAGTCCAAATTGCCTAGTGTGGACTAAGCTTCGAAGGTTCAAATTTTCTCCTAATTTATTTATAGCGCTGTAAACAGCAATTAAGTTCAACTGGTGCGTTTTGTATAGTACCCCCCTACCTAGTAAGTATATCCCCATCAGACGGTAACATGCGATCCATTTACTATCTGTACTATTTTCATAAGAAGGATGCATTGCTCGCTGTGCACTCTATGCGCTGAAGATTACAGGAAGTGACTGTTGTGTATGGCAGCTCTCGGCTGCTAAGAAAATAACAGTGTAGCTGCATGCGACAAGATGGAACAAAACACGGCCCTCATACAGTACAACAACAACCACGGTATAGCCAAATTGTATCAGTTGAACGAAGGTTATCGAGAAAGCTGGATATAAATAAAACACTTGAACTTCAACATTAGCCAGGTGACTTAACAAACCGTTTCAGAATCGATTGTGCTCTATATGCGAGTTCTTTCGAAACGATGTGACGAAATATTTCATAATTCATTCAACATATTCTGTATAGCTAACTATGTAAGAGCAAGTTCACTGGTGTTGGGAAAAAGTGGAAGGAATTTAGACATTTTGAAAATTTTACTATGCAAAAATCCTTTCAAGACCTGTGGGCGTTGTATTTTTTTACAGCACTGTTTCTATTTCAGCCGTATGTGATGGAAATATTGCTATTTTTGCATCGCAGCAAGCGAAACTACAACACGTGTTTTTAAAAACTTGAAGGCCACAGATCTTGAAAATGTTTTTGCATGGCAAAATTTTCGAAATGGGCAAAAAGTGACAAAATTTCTACCACTACTAGAATATGAAATTACTCTGAACTACAATATTTTCAACTTGTGTGTTCGCAGTTTAAAAAAATGGAAGTTTTCTTGTTAATTGAATTTTCAAAACAAATTTTATTTATCGACATTTTATTACTTTCTATGAACTATCTTAGCTAAAGGAACTTATACATTTGTATAGGAATGGTCATAAAAATTAGGTTTTGGAAAAATTCTAAAATATCCGGCTTTTTTCGACGATGTCCCGTTTTTTTTCGTGAAATGTTCCGCTTTTTTCTGAATGTATCTACTCTTATGTCCCTTTTTTAATACTTGTTAACTTACAAATCTTTTGGTTTCTGGTCCCATGTTGACTGAGTGATTAATACACATACCTTTATTGCAGCTTGCTAGCTTGTGTGAAGATATCGCTCGCCTTATCAACATTTTTCCAAATTAACTAGTAAAGTCAACAGAATCTTTTTGAGGTAATTTTTGAATTTCTTGAAGCCTAAATAGGGTCTAAAAAGCTTCTTTTTGGTCACGACTTTTGCATAATTTGGAAGTCATGTTCACTTGAGGAAATTTTAACTTTTAGTTGTGTATGGGTAAATTGAACATTTTGTTCTGAAAAATCAACAGCATTTTGGATTCTTCTGTGGAACCGAGCCTGCTAATGGTATTTGTTCTGAAGACGAAATTATTGGGACACATTCAACAGGGTAAAACTTTTTTTTTATCCTTGGGTAAAAATCAACCAAATTTTGCAAACCTTTTTATTGATGTGTATTGTTTACATGCTGTCAAACACGAAGTCGTGTTTTTCGATTAAACGAAAATGGAGGTGAACCAACATATGTAAGTCTAGAGAACAATTTTTTTCCAAACACCTGGAATTTTCTGACATGTCGCAGTGCATTGTCGCACCGGCAGTTGGAACAATATTGAACATTCACCATTCAACCGTCTCCTGAGTGTTGAAGCGATTCCAAGAGCAGTTGACGTTGAACCACTGCAAAGGAGCTGGAAGAAAACCGGGACCGGAGAACAAAAATACGGAGGGAAAGGTAAAGCGGATGATTAAAGCAAATCCCAACGTCTCAAGCCGTGATTTAACCAAAAAATAAGAAGAGAACTGGAAGAGAACTGGACTACATATGTACATACAAGGTACAAACTTCCCAAATCGTGATGAGCAGGCAACAATCGACGGCTAAAACTCGGGCACGAAAGCTCTACGAGAAGATGCTTACAAAATGTAGCTGCTGTGTGATGGACGACGAAACGTATATAAAAGCCGATTTTAAGCAAATACTGGGGTTGGAGTTTCTCACCGGCAAGAGCAAGTTCGATGTGGACGACAAATTTAAGAAGAAAAAAATGTCGAAGTTCTCCAACATTATAAGAAAATTGGCATGACATTTTCGGTGTCGCAATAATTTCGTGCCCTTTAGTGCAGTCTATCGTTTTGGGATGAATAACGCGAGAGCGTTAAAATCCTAGACAAAACAAAAAACAAAAAAAAACAGTCTATCGTTTTCATAGATGTCCACTGGTAGAGACGTGATCTCAATCGAAAAATATGTTTTATTTTCAAGTTATAGGTACAATAAATAATAATGCGAAATACAATTGTATTGAAAAAATTTTCACGAAAGCTTGTATGCAGAATTGCATACAATATCATTGTACATAATCTATAAATCAAGTTAATTTTTATCAAAAAAAATGAATAAAATCAAGAATACAAAAGGTGAACTAACTCCCATCTCAAAAGGTGAAATTAGTCTCATCTTCCACACTTTATATATTTGTCTTGTAATCTTCCGGATATTTGATTATTTTTCCAAATTTACATAAAATACTTCAAACTTTATTTATTCTCCCCTTTGGGATTTTCAATTAAATGGGATAGCTATACACAGCAAGAAAAATTAGTGTAATTTTAGATTGAAAATGATGCACGAAAACGGAACATCGATTTTGATCTAGAATTCTACCACTGTGTATTTTTTTCAATGATGTAATTTTGGGAGCGTGTAAATTTTGATCGTAATCGATGCACGAAAACCGACGAAGAAAGCTGCGTGTAAAAATACACAGGCATGTAAATTCCAAGCCTTTCCATCGTTAATATTAAAAAATATTCATAAAATAATATCAGGTTTTCAGTGTTGCAATTCTTATTAATTTAAAAATAATGGGATCTAATTTTCATGTGGTATATGTAAATTTACTAAATAATACTTGACAAAAAACAGTCACCCACTAACACGAGAGAAATTATTGTATTCTTTTTCACAACACAGGGATAGGTTGGAGGTGTTGTATATGATAAATTTTTAGTATTTTTACGGATCAACCATTATATACCGGACTACTATGATTATTACAGGAAACTCTTGATCACACCAATCTCCTGGTCGATTCTCGATAATTGGCTGTTTCTATAATTCAAAAAGAAATTTTTATAATTTCTCATTAAAATACAATGTTTTTATTTCATTTCATATACTTACCACTTTCTAATACACATATCCGACAAAATTTTGCCTGGGCGGAATGCAACCGAGACTTCCGAGCGACATGGGCTAATCGTAAAAGAACCATCATCTCGAGTCAAAAATAACAAACATGTGCCGCGAAAAACATAGCATCTGTTATGTTTCACATAGTTTTCGATGTAATTTTAGATCTAACTTGTAATATCTTATTCAACAAATTTAAATTTACACTATTTGTGAAATAAATTTCATCGATCATTTGAACTTTGCATTACGGAATGTAATTTTAAACCAAAATAATTTATTTCTATTCACTTTTTGAAAAAAGATTAAAATTAAATCAAAAGGAGTTGAAAATTACATCTTTTTTGAATTACACTTGTGAAAAAAAGATCGCTCGTGTTTTAGATTGCGTATACATTTAGATTTTTTTTTGCTTTATAAGGTCGTACATTTTCATCATCCTACTCAATTCCCTTTTTTCTCAGGAATTTTAAACCAAGTTGTTTTATTGGTCCCCTGCTTTAAACAGTTTTTTTTTTTGTTTCGATTATAGTCGTTTTACCATCTTTATGGCATTCGCAACTTTATCAACGTTGCAGTTGGCGAATCGTTATTGAAAAACTTATCCGGTACAACTGTGTTCGATGTTTGCTCTTGGGCTCGAACTCGCGGACATCGGCTCAGGAGGCAACAGACTTGCCAACTGAGCTATATCACAAGCCCGTTGCTTTAAACAGGATTTTTAATACTGTTTGAATTTTTTTTTAAAATAAAAAATTTGTTTGAGATGAGCTGGTCAAAGAGGGAAGGTCACAGCCTCAGTTACAAAGAATAGTTAGTTACAAAGAATGATGGAGGGAATTATGGAACAAATTAGCAATCATTTTTAGATAATAATGAAACAAGATGTAAACATGAAATAATCAAGACTTTTCTCTAAGTTGCATTTATTTCGCTTGTTCCTGGGTTATGGCTAAGCTCCGATCCCTACCCAGTAGAGGAAGAGTGTTGAATTACCATAAGCACATTACTCTTATATTCAATCCCTGAACAGTTACCATTTCCTGGAATAGTTCTCGAGTTATGCTGAAATTTACCCAAGCAACCAAAAGTCCCATAAAACAGGTACAAAAACGCTTACTTAGCCCCATTATTATTATGAAGTACGCAGCTCAAAATTAAAGTTCTTATTGATACTTTCATGTTCCAAAACAAGTTTTATTGATCTTCTATTCAGCTTCCAGCGGCCTGTTTATTCAGCATCCAAAAAATCGTTAAATGAGCAAAAAATCTCTCTCTATCTCAATTACACCCTTGGAATCGGTTCATATGACCTTCTCTTGATTATTAACAAATTGAATTTCCTTCAAAATGACTTCAACTTGGTCATTCAACAAGTTAAGTTAGAATTGATCATTTTTGACTTCAGTAGGTACATACCACATGAACTTCCTGCTCTCTCTATGGAAATATTATATTCATGTTTTCAAACAAGTTGTAGAAACAACTACCCACAATTTGATGTGCGTAGCTACTCGATTAAACAACAACGAATAAAGTTATGTCTCTTTAAAGTTGTGACGTGAATTCTCTCAGTTTAAACAGAACAGGATAGTGAACTGAATTCCCGTCACGAAATTTCAAGTTATTTTGAACCATTCGTTAGAGCCTTAAAATTTTATGTACACTTTTTACAGTGATATTTTGTTATTCCGTTTTGAACAAGCATAAATTTTTGGTATATTTACCTAACTTTTTCCTCATTTTGACCAACACTTAAATAGTAAAATATTGAGGAGTCATACTTTAACATTACTTTTTACTATTTCTCTCAGTCTTTATTTGAAGATTCAGCAGAAAAAGTTTTTTTTTATATTTATTTCGATATTTTTGTTTATTTTTGGAGAAAAAATTAACTCTTTAAAAAATATACTTAATTATATTAGGTTCGTAAAAATCCGACCCTCTGGAGGGTCAAAACAGCTTTCAGAGCATATTTCCCTTATAAAATTTTACAAAACAAAAATCATATTTTTTGACGTGAATTCACTCATTCGCGCTGTTGTTACTCAGTTGGATTCCAACCGATTATAGTGTTTCAGAATTGTCTCATCTTTTTCAAAAAAGATCTTCATTTATTTGTTATGAATTAACGAAGTTTTCAAGTAAAATGAAAAAGTTTCCATGTTTGAGCCGTTAATTAACTCATTTTCGACTTTATTAGTTCACGTTTTAGAAAAATAAACTCCATTGGATATAAACAAATTGTATTTTCTACACAATAAACCAGTATTTGTTGGCTTCAATACGTATTGAAAATGTTTCAAAAACAAATCAATCCTTTTATTTTAACTTATTATTTTGGAAAAATTGTCAACATTTTCACTTTTTTCACAAAAAAAAATTATAATCAAAGTAATTTAAAACTTGTTATAAAAAACTGTGTTTCTCATTTTTCCGTTGGTTTTGTGTGATTTGTATTATCAAAATAATTGGCAAGTTTGAGATTTTTTGATACGCGAGCAGATAAAAACCACTTGTAAGCGGTAGTAATGAGTGGGATGTGTCATTTGAAACTTTTCCACGAAAAATGCGAAGACTATTCTTTGAAGGGTCATAGTCTTATGTATAATTTTGTGTTGAAAATTAATAAACTTTGTTTTTTTTTTTGCTAAAAATAACCTCTCTGGGATAATTCCAGAAATAATAGATTTCTATTCGAACTTTACAATGATTTTTTTTGTTGGTCTCAATCTGAGCTATGGCTGTTTTAAAAATATATCTCTTTGATAGAAAATGCCTTATACCTAACTAACAAATGCTTTAAGATAGACATTTGTAGTCTATAACAAAAAAGTACGCATTTTGATTTGATACAAGTGCTTAGAAAATACCACTTACGTATCTATCCAGTCAATAGTGTTAAAAATGAAAAACTGTTTTTTTTTTCAGACTCTTTCTTAAATTTCAACATTCGAAAAATCATAGTGCGCTTCCTTATTGTCATATGATTTTGATGTTTTCGACAAAGTTTCTTTAAATGGTATTGGCTACAATTTTGTTGAAGCAATTATACTCTGTTTCTTCAATCGTAAAAGTTTGTGTATCAAAATCATGAAATGTGCATTTTTAAAAAAAAAAAACATCATAAATTTTTATCATCTTTTTCCTTTTTGCCTTAGTTCAAATTCTTTTCTTAGTTGATTGAGCCAAGATTTTTTTTTCAACCAACATCATTAGATTCATAGCCAAAATGGAATCGTTTCCATTTTTTCACAGTTCTAATGAATTTGTTGAAAAACGTGCTTTTCAACTATAAACTAGCATTACAACATTCTTAAATAAAACATATTCTTATTGAACTTAATGACCTTTGTTTAGGCGACTAATCACCGTTCTCTCAGTTCAAATTGTTCACGATTTGAAAAAATGTAATGTAATTTCTATCATTGCACTGATAAATAATGCATCTTGTTTAAGAAATTGTTTTTCGATTTCATGTGCAACTTAAATTATTGTGAATAGTGAAATTATTCAACGGACTCGAAGTGTTTTTCACTTTCTTCTTAGATACGTTAACTCTAAGGAATATTTAAGTTTTGCACAAAATCCCTTAATCTAGTGTGTGACCGATAAACATTGGAGAGCGTCCATTCTTCCAGAAATACATTCAACTTTGGATCCAATCTTCACAAACCACTGAGCGTAATAGTTTCTTATAGAAAATTTAGCACTCCTATCCAATCTCCTATCGAGGGATGCCACAGCACCGAGTCGAGTAGAGTCGTCGTAGACAACGAATTACATAATTTGTAAGCAAATTGCTGGTAGCTTCATCCCCCCGAGCAGGGTAACTCTCCCTGAAGAGCTTTGACTCCATTTGTAAATTCAATCCCCATTTAGCCGGTTGCATGCATGTAGGAGCAGTGCATTGTGCATTTGAAAGCTGAACTGTTCTCCATTCCTCCTTCCTTGTTGTGCTAGAATTTCAGTGTTTTGTGATATATTTTTTCAACCATTTCTGTACACTAACTATATTTGCTGTTCAGGTACGCTCCATCCCGAAAAACCCGGAGATTCAAGTTTAAATTATATTCAAATTAAAATAATTTGTTTGTCATACACTTTATTGCACCCGGTGCTAAAAGCACCCCTAACTGGTATATATACGTGTTTTAACAACTGCAGAGTGGTACGCCAGGACTGGTGTTTCCTTTTTTCATTCATTTTTTGGTTGCTGGATTCTATTTCGGGAAACAGCATCCCATTTCATCTACTTACTTAGCAAAGGTACCCTCTGGAGCAGCGGGAACAGCTAGTGCACGCATGAATCGAGCGTCAGGCGGATGTTTAGTTTGCCTTTCGGTGAATTGGTGCAGCATTTTCCGGGAATGGATGTTTGTTGTAAGTACCTTCATTCAGTAATGTAATGCTGATTATATTTGCTCCATATAGCTCTGTTTTATGGCTCAAGGAAAGTTTAATGAGTTGAGTGAGTGCTACGCTTTTTTAAGTAGCGTATACCTGCTTTTTCACGGGAAAATGAACAAACATGTGACGAAATAAAGTTTTCATTAAAGCACTAGACAAGCCTGATACATATTTTTCTACAGGTCTACAAATTTTGCTTGTCGGAAATTGGAGAAAATTGAGATGAAAAAGTACAAACTCCCACCTAGGTTCTTGTTTTTTATATTTTTTTTTATATTTTTTTTTTTGTAGCGGCTCACCACACTCCCCCATACCAAAAAGCTCTATTGAGCCCCCTGGTAATGGACGCTACTGTTCTCAGCACGTCTGGCAGCATAAAATAACAAAAAAAAAACTAATACGCGACGCGGGCAAAACATTACTAATGCTGAGAACTCAAAGTTTATAATCTAATGCGGGAAATGCGGCGATACATTTAACTAATTTACACTATGAATCTCAATGGAAAAAGATTTCCTTTTAAGAGATTCATGTAACGTCAATCTTCTATGAACAAATATTCAAAATGTACAGCCTTCAGAAAATTTGATTTTGAAGTAACTTCTTATTTATTTTAACTCGAACATAGATTAAAAATATGTAACATGTAACATGGAAACGTTTTGTGATTGATGTTGATGTTTCTGTTTGACTTGATTCTTTCATTTTTTCATTTCATTTTTTTCAGCAAGTTATAACCTTAAGAGTTTGGATGAGTTCGTATAATTTTTTGAGTGGGTTTTGTTGGTCAAGTAATTGGTTTTCCATTGATATATAAATTAACATTAGTTTTGGATAGATTTTCTGCAAACTAGCAATCAATAATGCGCTTTTTCCTCTAGAAATACTTTTAATTCGAAGCAAAACCCTCATTTTTTTTCCTGATTTTAGAGGAAAAAGCTCATTTTTGGTTGCTAGTTTGTAAACAATCTATCCAAAACAAATGTTAAATTTATATATCAATGGAAAGCCAATATCTTGACCAATAAAAACCACTCAAAACATATACGAACTCGTCCGAACTCTTAAGGTTATAACTTACTGAAAAAATGCATTATTATGAATATTTTGAAGTATATCTCCTTTTCTCAATTGAAATATGTATTTGAAATGCTCTACAAAATTGTGTGTTTCAACAATTTGAACAACTTTCTCAAGATCTCAAGATCTTATTATTTTAAACAACTCTGCTGAAGACACTATCAAGATCGCATGAAAATCATAAAGGTTACTAGCATTTTAAAAATAACGAGTATTTTAACAAGTAATTTTTAATTTTTATTTATTTTATTTTTCTAGTATACGATTTACAAACTTGGTATAGTTTGTAAATCGTATACTAGAAAAATATATTAGATAAAAATTCAAAATTACTTGTTAAAATACTCGTTATTTTTAAAATGCTAGTAACCTTTGTGATTTTCATGCGATCTTGATAGTGTCTTCAGCAAAGTTGCTTAAAATAATAAGATCTATAAGAGACATCAAGTCTCTTAACTAATTATTTCAAGAAACAATTTTTTTATCTCCCTTCCAGGTGGAAAAATCCCTTTTTTATTTCAAGAATTTGATAGATCATCAAAAAATATTAAAATGTTGCGAATACATCAAATGACTTTCAAGTGTCCTCGTTAGCTGTTGAGAGCGTCTGAGGTTGGTACTTTGGGGAAAAGTGCGGAGACGCCAAAGGAAACTAATATTTCGCCTCGACACTCGTAGTATGATCCTTAGACTAGTTCACTTTTCGGCTTTTTTCGCTGATCACAACGCCACTTACAGGGTTTGATCCTCATTCATTTTCAAGAACTCTGGCCGAATTTGAGCTCATTTGAGTAAGTTTCCAGCGTGCGCTAGGAGTTTTATTGAAAAAAGTCCATTTTTCTGGAAAATTTTCGTAGATGTGTTCTAGCAAGCTGTTGTTAATATAAAATGATAATTTTATAGTGCTCGGTGATTGGTATGACAAGCATTCGTATGGACCTGTTTTAGATAATTGACTAAATCAAACCGAAAAAATTTAAAAATTCATAAACTACCAACTTTTACAGAAAATTTACTTACAAGTTAAGAGCTTAAAATCAGTAGTAAATAGAAAAAAAATATTTCCGATATTAACTTTTCATTAAAAGATAGCCTTATTTATAACCTTCAATTTGATGTATAACACTTAATTATCGCAATAGTACAAGCAAAGATATTCAAACATTCACATCACATTCTTTGAATCATAATGTTGTCTCCATTCAAGTTTTAGCATCATGCAACCTGCAAAACGTGGCATCAAGAGGACTTGCTTACAACTTGATCAAAGCGCGCGCTTTTTTTAACTCCTGGCCCCGTCATGGGGTACTTGATTGAATAAAATATCCTTTCTTGTGCACAAGTTGGTGTGGAGCAAACTTGAATGAAAAATATTTTATCAAATCAAATTTGTTGCATAGATATTTGAATAACTTGGCTAGCACTCTTGCGATCATTGGGTGTTATACATCAAATTAAAGGTTATAAATAAGGCTATCTTTTTATGAAAAGTTTATATCGAAAATATTTTTTTTCTATTTACTACTGATTTTAAGCTCTCAACTTGTAAGTAAATTTTCTGTAAAAGTTGGTAGTTTATGAATTTTTAAATTTTTTCGGTTTGATTTAGTCAATTATCTAAAACAGGTCCATACGAATGCTTGTCATACCAATCACCGAGCACTATAAATTATCATTTTATATTAACAACAGCTTGCTAGAACACATCTACGAAAATTTTCCAGAAAAATGGACTTTTTTCAATAAAACTCCTAGCGCACGCCAAAAACTTACTCAAATGAGCTCAAATTTGACCAGAGTACTGGAAAATGAATGAGGATCAAACCCTGTAAGTGGCGTTGCGATCAGCGAAAAAAGCCGAAAAGTGAACTAGTCTAATGATCCTGCTAGTAATTTCTTCGTGTGATTAGTCGGACTTCGTCCTGTAGATGGGCAACATCGAGTCCGAAACCGGTCGATAAAAAATACGTCGTAGTCGTATTGTGTAGTTAGGTATGTTCTTACGGTGGCACAAAGCCGCTCAAAATTAGCTTCCTCCTTGAAAATATATGAAAGAAGGAGAAATTCGGATATAAAATTTGGAAACGAGAAAAATGGGTATGATTTCAAGAAACGTCTACCTCTTTCAAGAAGATTTGGATGGGAAGGAGAACTGCCCCAAATTTGAATGGGAAATTCAAAACCTGTGATATTTTATGCGCTGCAGGCTAAAATCGATCCTTGGCCAAGTACAAAAGCTCATGCCAAATTTGGGCCCGATCGATTTACGGAATTATTTTACTTTTTTACTTTATATTCACTTTACAAACAAATGAAGAAAATGAGGCATGGGACGTCATTTAGATAATAACAATGTTTTATGGTAGTTCTCCTCCCCACTTTGGAAGAGCGAAAGAGTGGAGAATCCTTACAAAAATTTGGCCTTTATTGAAGAACTCATGAAACTTACAAACCACAGTTAAAAATTTAAGGTTTTGAAATATAATTTTTAATATCAAGTTTCACTGAATCATTTTTAGCTGCAGATCTAATTTTTAAATGTTTGTTTCAGATTAATCCTGATTTTTTTTAAAAAAGATACCCACAAAAAATAAAATATTATTTTCAAATTATTCAAATTTTAAGGTGTAGCAAAGCAAACCGGATCAATCAAGTCAACTTGCATATAAGAGAAGCGACATCTGATCTAAAATAAAATTTCTAGTCACATTGCCAAAAGCTTTTACAAAAACTCTTAGCACTGTTTGGATGACTTGAATTTTGTTAACAATTACATAGTTTTCTAGCTACAAACAGGAGCCATCAGAGCAGTGAAAAAATTACTCCTTATCATAAATTAAATTATTTGCTTGAACTACAACAGCAATCCCAATACTCTCTTTGTTGAGTTTTCAAAGAGAAAACTAAAAGCTCCACGACAAAAGCTCGGATCGATTGGAATCGATTTTGACAGTTTTTTTTTCGTATTTATAGGAATTTTATGTTTCAGACGTTCGCTACTTTTACATGTAAGTTCACTAGGCTCAGTTAGTTATTCCATACAAATTGCTAAATTAACTGTTATGAATCTGATAGGGTGAACAATTTCATTATTAAATCATAGAATTTAAACATATTGATGACCAAATGTGAGGTATGTTGATTTTGCCTAGAGATGTACGTAATATTCGGACGGCCGAATCCGCCCAAAAACTGTTAGACTAGACTGAGTCGATTTGGGGTCATTTAGGAATTTCTCAAACTCTGGGGTCTGAAAAGCTTCGTCTTGGTCCAAAACTCATCCTTGATTTTCTGTAAAATGTTTAAGTAACGTTTACATGAGTAAATTTGAACTTTTAGGTTCGAATAGGAAAATTGAATATTTTCTACTGAAAAATCAACATCATTTTTTGTTTCGTCTGTGGAAACGAGCCAGCTGATGATTTTTATGCCAATTTATGAAATTCTTAAAGGAAGTTTTTTGCTGAACAACTTTGTCGAAGACCGTAACTTCGTATCTTATTAGGCAAAAAAGTTATTAGCTGTTTAACAGGGGTATGTCTTTTCGCATTGATAAACAATAAATTCAATTGACATCACTGCTTGAGCCTCGCGAAGTGTTGCATGGAAAGTAGTCACGCAATACCTCGCTAGGCACTCTGCAGGGATGTCAATTGAATTTATTGTTTATCAGTGCGAAAAAACATACCACTGTTAAACAGCTAATAACTTTTTTATTTTTTTTATAAGATACAATGTTACGGTCTTCGACAAAGTTGTTCAGCGGAAAATTTCCTTTAAGTATTTTATAAATTAGCATAAAAATCATCAGCTAGCTCGGTTTCCCAGACGAAACAAAAATGATGTTGATTTT
The DNA here is from genome assembly GCF_029784155.1 of Uranotaenia lowii. Lineage (NCBI taxonomy): Eukaryota > Metazoa > Arthropoda > Insecta > Diptera > Culicidae > Uranotaenia > Uranotaenia lowii. Next base: position 90,037,846 of record NC_073692.1, read on the forward strand.
TCAGTATAAAATATTCAATTTTCCCATACAAACCTAAAAGTTGAAATTTACTCATGTAAACGACCCCAAATCGGCTCAGTCTACCGTTAGACCGAATATTCCGCTCACCGAATAGTTGAGCAAAGTGCTCAACAGAATAGGCCGAATAGGCCAACTATATATTTTTAAAAATTTTACAATTACAGACTTATCAAATTTTATAAATGATTTCGAATAATTTATAAAATAATTAAAAGGAATGTTGAAAAAGCTACACAATCATCAAAAACTTATGGTTTCAGTTAAAAATCTTAGGTGTATCCGTGTATTTTTCACTCTAGATCTTACAGGAGAATGCTGACAAGTATCGCTTTATACTTTGAATATCGTTTATTCCAGATCTTCTTGAAATATCCTAGATTGCCAGTAAATCTAATAAATAGTTCGAGATAAGTCTGAAAATCAATAAGCAATTTCAGGTTGCTTCGAACATGTTTCGACATGTTTTGTCCCAGATTTCACAAGAATCTTATCTCCTCGGTGATAATCGCCCTAGAAGTGTCAAGTCATCTTATGTCCTTTCAGTTATTAGTGACCTTTTGAAAACCAGAGAGATCCCTACTTAACCCTCCGTTTCATTATTTTTTATTTTTCCTCAAAAATTGTTTCAAATAGTTGGAAATGATGTTTATCAACATCAAGAAAAAAAGTTAAAATAAAATACAATTTTTCCATTTTTCCATTTTTCCATACATTAATTGTTGCAAATTTGTTACTTTATGAAACGAAGGGTTAAAATGAGAGACTTCTTTTGGTTATATCATCTGGTTTAAAAGAATCGACTGATAAACATAAGGGGCATTTGAAAGGAAGAATAGAAGGTAATTGAAATAATCCATTTCGGTTTTTCACTAAAAACTCAATATAATATTCGACCAAATATGATATCTGCACATTTGGCCGGGCAATTTTTTTGTAATCTCTCGTTGTATTTTTCAAATTTCATTTTATCATTTAAAATCCCTGTTTTATAAATATTAGGTTAGGGCTTGTGATATAGCTCAGTTGGCAAGTCTGTTGTCTCCTGAGCCGATGTCCGCGAGTTCGAGCCCAAGAGTAAACATCGAACACAGTTGTACCGGATAGTTTTTCAATAATGATCCGCCAACTGTAACGTTGATAAAATCGCGAATGCCATTAAGATGGTAAAACGATTATAATCGAAACAAAAAAAAAATAAATATCAGGTGATTTTTAGGTGAAAAAAAAAGTTTTTCAAGAAAAAAATTAAAAAAAACCACTGACATAGTGAAATTTCACTATCCAAAGCGGAATGGTCACGAATTTTGTTCAAAAATGTCATCTTTTTTCAACCATTTTGCCTTTGGGCTCGATTCTCAAACGCCATCATATTAAAATGATTTTTTTGGATAGGTAACAAATTATTTTTTTGGATAGGTAACATGTAGAATATTCCCAAATGATTGATTTTATGGAAATCGGTTCGGTTGTTTTGAAGATACAGCCAAATTAATAATTCGGGTCTTTATGACCGGCTAATTGTACATTTTTTTAATCGTAATAGAAGGTTTTGAAAATATTAATCAACATTAAACAGCAAAAACAACCTGTTTTTAGAAACTTTGTAATAGTTAAAAATTCTTACTGATAATAAAATGAAAACCAATGAGAAACAAGCAGTTTAATCATTTTTATTTATTTTGATTTCTTTCACTTACTTTTAACAGCTACACCAAAAATGTAGTTTCAATAGTTATTTAATAACTGCAACCGATACAACAAGTGGTTCCGAACAGTTCTCAAATAGTCTCATCCTGCGGAGACTATTGGCTGTTTCCCAAATACTAAGCATATGCAGCAGTGATGACTTATGTAGTGTAAGTCATAATTCATGAATGGTCTCCTAACGCGTGGAGATTAAGAATGAATGAAGCACGAGGTGCTTGACTGATTGACTGACTGACTGACTGACTGAGGAACAGTACCATGTACCATGTGAATGTCTTAAATAAACATTAATCTTAGACGTCTTAAATAGTAAAAGCACACAAAAGCCATCATCCGACTTTTTTTTGGTCGTTGACTATACGCTAAACTCGTTCGCATCTCGTTGATTCTTTCTCGCTGGAGGTCATGGTGGCTAAGTGGCCATCAGCAACTGGCAGAGACATTCATGATAGTACGTAGATCCATTGCATCCACCGAATGTACTTGGGCTTTTTTTTCTTTTGGTTTTTTTTTCGTTCCTAACCTCAAGGTTGGTCTCTACTTGCCGTAAACCTGCCTGTCTCTAGTTGATCGGATTCCATCAAGCGGCAGTTGATGGAATCTGTCTATTCCACTGTACATCACTGGATGGTCGCTGGCTGGCTACCGTCAATTGGGTGACATTTAAACCCATGAACTACAAACGAAACTATTCGCATTCACAAACATTCGCACACACTCAACCATGGTCGGTCCTAGAGAATTTTCTGCTTTCGCTGGAATGACCACCATCGTTGGCGACCGAAAAGCCACCGGAAGAACCGTCTCGTGACAATGGCGACCAGGGCCAGCAAGACCAGACCTACTAACAGCAGGAAGGCCACCACGTCGTAGTAGTGATATTGCCAAACTGGCATCTGGGCCGGCTTGTAGCGCAAGTGGGACGCTCCCTGGTGCCGGATGACGTATTCGATCCACCAGACTGCTTTCTCGACAGGACGCATCGGTTGATCCCGGACCAGTTTTCCGAGGCGTTCGATGTTGCGCTTGTATCTGTGTGCCACGCGGGAGGAGTAAAATGGGGAAAATGACATTAAGCTCACTCGCTTTCGGTTAATAGGTTTCGGGTGAAAATCTAACAGGAAGCACAGGTATGAACGAACATTGAAAATGGTTCCGAGAAATGAGTACCGAATGGTTAGTTGAACTCAGTGTTTGGTTCATTAGTCATAAACACAAAATATATAGAGTAAGAAATAAGTAATTGGAAATCATACTTCTTATTGCTGATAACCTCTATAATCGCTTGCCGGAGCCCATCGGTTGTGAGTCGCTCCATCCAGATTGATTTTCCAATCCCGAGCTCAACCACTTTGTCGCTGTTGCCGAATTGATCGAAATTAAAAGGAATGACAACCATCGGAACGTGGCGATCCACCGCTTCCTCCATCGACTGCTGACCACCCTGCGTTACGAACAGCTTCACATTGGGATGAGCTGAAATCATTGAGAGAATAAGAAAATAAGAAAAAAAAGTTCTGAACAAATGAGAAAAAGATTTCCAAAATTAAAAAAACCCTCAAAACGAAATTTGTATTTCTGAGAAATGAATGTTCTGTAATGTAGATAGAAAAATAATAAGAAAAACAATCTTACATTTAAAATAATTTGTAGAAAAGAATCCTAAAATGTTCCATTGTTCCCAAATATACTCTATGATCCAAAAAATTTTCACGGATTTATCCTTCTTACCGCTAATCTTAAAAAAGCAAAATTCGAGGCTAGTGTGATCATTAAGCTGGATGGCCAATTGAAAATTTAGTTAATATTATTCAGGAAAAAATGGATTAAAGCAACAAATTTTCATTTCAATAGCTTGGACACATTTTTTTTCTGCTGAAAATTTACATTGATGTGCAAAATTCGGTGGAAAATTTTTTTTTGATTTTTTTTGTTTTGATCCAGTTCTACTGAAATGAAAACTTTTTGGTTTTTTAAGTTGAAACAATTGTTTGATTGTGGGCGAGTGTTCGATGTATTATTTTATAGGAAAAATTTATAGGAATTCAAAAATATGAAAACGTTGATACTAATAAAGATCTTAAAAAGTACAAATAATCATACCACTTGTTAACAATTTCGGTGGGATTATGAGTAAAACACTAAACATACCGGATGAGGATGAATGACATTTTTCTTAACTTCAAATTAGTGTAACTTCTATTAAAATTGTTTTCTAACCAATTTTTCTTCATGACTGTATAAATTTTAAGAATGCAAGTATTTTTTATTAAAATATTTTTTTCAAGTTTGTGGATTTCGAATCATGTAGGATGTGGTTTACTTTTTCATACCACCGGGGGTCAAATGACCCCTAGCACAGTAATGTTTATAAAACTTTTTGATTTGAAAACCTTGTAACTTGGCTCAATTATGAATAAATCTTTAAGTTATTCAAAGCCGAATATTTTTTTTAAAATCATGTTTCGGGAAAAAAGGCTGTAATTCAGTTATTAAGTGCTCGAAACAAAGTTCACCTAGTGCCTTAGATATCTGAAGTGAGAAGCTTCATGTTGAAGATACGATTTTTCTTTTTAATTTCTCAAGATCATAGCCACAAAAAATGTAAAAAAATTTATTAAAAACGTACTTTTAAATGAATCAACGGTCAAAGCTGTTCCAGTCCCAATAGAAAATTTTTGAAAAGTGAATTGGAGATTTGATGTTCTTTGGGATATTTTGGCATCCTCAGATTTATTAAACACGAAACACAGAATTTTTAACGACTGCTCAAAAGTAGATGTATTTAGAACATTTTATCAACCAGCATTTTCTAAGACTTTTCTTACGACTAAATTCAACTTTGCACTGGATTTAGAGTATGTTATCACAATTACATCATATTTTTCTCAAGTATTGTTCCGCCAATGTAATTTCCCTAGAACCGGTATGAAATTGCCTTTCTTGGGCATAAAGTTTATTGCCCAAATCTTGAGTTAACATACTCAAAACCCAGTGCAAAGCCACCTTTAGGTGATATAATAGTATAAGAAAATGCAGATTGCAAAAATATTATAAACTACTATCTTCAAATCATCCTAAAAAAATTCTGTGTTTCGAGTTTTATTACTCTAAAAATGCCAAAATGTTACAAAATACTTAAAATATTCAATTCACTTTTCAAAAATTTCCTATTGTGATTGGAACAGCTTTGACGGTTGATTTAAATCGAACACACATATCGGATCACAGTTAAACTTCATGTTTCTCTGAAGTGATCTAGTTTACATAATTCTAAGGCGTACATCTTTCAAGGATATGATGGCTAGCACCTCATAAATGCTAAAACCACCAAATCACATAAACATTACTGTATGTGCCGTGACCTTTGGCTTAGAAGACTTGAACGCTATCCTCTAGGCCACGGTGGGCGGCGATTCATTAAAAAGCACGGTTCTACCACTTTTTAAAATTTTTTGTGGTCATTATCATAAGAAATTAAATAAAAAATCTATAACTACAACTTATAACTTCTACCTTCAGCTTTCTCAGGCACTAAGTAAATTTTGTATAGAGCACTTTATAACTGAAATAAATGCAGCCATTTTTTTTAAAGCATCATTTTTTTTTCTAATTCTTCAACTTTGAATAAGTATAAAATAAACGCTGAATATTTTCTGGGAATCATATTTAAGTTAACATTCCAGCTTTCCAAATAGTTTTTTTATTCTAAAAATCAATTATGAAACAAGTGAACTTTAGCAAAAACAAAGTGCTAGTAATCATTTGACCATCGGCGGTATAAATAGGTACAATGCAGGCAATAATTCTGAGATAAAACTCTTAAAAACATAAAAAATTTTATCGACTTTAACTCAGCCATCTTGTGACATATTGCAATTTTATAAATCGCATTAAAAAGATCGTAAGCAAAACCTTCTTTGTATGTTTTTCATTAAAAGTATATGTATGTTTAGTTTATATTACCTATGTTATATTATCTTTGTTATCAAACAACGTATTGTTTATCTGGTTGGCTGATTTGGAAGCCAATGAATTGAACTTGCTTTATGGATATTAAGTTGAAATATTTTTGAGGTAACTTCATTGGAACTTAAGCTAAAATTTGATCATTTTCTGATTATTTTCACCAAGGGGCCGTTCAGATACCACGTGGACAGAAAAATGAGATTTTTGACCCCCTCCTCCCCCTCCGTGGACAAGCGTGGACATTTGGCTAACCCCTACCCCCCACCCCAGATGTCCACGTGGACACATTTGAAAATGTTTCTATTTTAAATACTTTTAATTTGGCAGATAGAAAACACAATTTTTTCCTTTTTGTTATAGAAATGGCTGATTTTGTAAAACCGAATAAGAATTTCCTGATATAAAAAAATTTAAAAATTTTAAATTTCTTAATTATCATATTTATCACTTGGTTTCAAGTAGCTACTTATTGTTTAAACTTAAACTGGAAAGGTATGGCATTTTAAGAGTTTGATTTAAACATCTTAATATTTATTCACCTTTAGAAAATATTTTGAAAGTAAGTATGCCCACGTGAAAATGACCCAAACCCCTACCCCCCTCTCCGTGGACAAGCGTGGACATTTCCATACCCCCTTCTCCATCCCCTTAGTTGTCCACGTAGTATGTGAACGGCCCCTTGTTGATAGTAATGAGTCCCGAATATTGAATCTCAATAAAATTAAACTAAGCTTACCCAATTTCGACCAGATTTCCTCATTCTATTAGCAAAGTCAAACGAAAATTTCAATTGAGTTCTTATAATTATGTATCTTGCGTCCAAATCCTTTTCTTCAACAAATTTTGTCAAAATAAACATACACATTTTTTGGAAACCTTAAATGTGATTCTCAGCTGATGTGTTTAGTAAAAACAGTTTTCCATTTTTTTTTCTTCTGAATTTTAAAGGAATAACTCCGAAATTTGCCTGCATGTTGGCCGGGTTTTTTTGAAAATTCTTAAACAATTGAAAATTGATTTTCAGTTTGGTTCATTATTGGTATAGAATCCTGCTTCGAACCTTGGCGTTGCATTTTAATCTTAAATGTGTTTAATTTTCCATAGTCGAGACTCAAAATTTCTGAATATGAAAAGAAAATATTGAATAATCAAACCATTTTTAAGATTTTGATCTAAAATTTTTATCCTAAACTTATATGCAATGTTGGAACAAAAAAAAGTTTCACGGGTTCAAATTGAAAAATGTGAAACAATTCCATCATTCACAATTTTATTTAAATTTAAAAGTTTAGTTACGAATAAATAATTGAAAAATATCACATTGGAAACCATAAATACAGAATCAAATATAAGATTTCTGGGTAAGGGCTCTGATACAAATTTCGCTTTTTGGTTTCAAATTCGTAGGATTTCTTATCTGGAATTTAGATCCAAATTTTGAAATTGGGTTCAAAATGCAGAATTCTGCAGAAATGCAGAAAACAAATGCAAGGTTTGTATTCAGATTAAGCTCAAATTAAAGTTTTATTATCAATATTGACCCTCCGTTTCATAAAGTAACAAATTTGTATGGAAACAGTGAAAATTGCATTTTATTTAAAATTTTTTTTTATTGATGTACTCATCAATTCCAACTGTAAAAAATGATTTTAAGGAAAAATAAAAAATCATGAAATGAAGGGTTAAAATATTAATGTTAAAATTTCATTAAGGGTTCAAATTGAAGGAGATTGCAGTTTCATTACATTGATTCTTGATTCAAAATCAAAATCACATAAGGCTATGATCATTTAGTATCCGGACACTTTATTTCGGTGATAGCTACGTTAATAGGGCTCGGATATGCAAAACTTTAGTAGCCTTGTGTTGTTTATGAAAAGGACTATCTTGCCTATTTTTGATATATTTTTAAGTAAACGTGTGTTTGAGATATTTACGATGCAAAAAGACATGGTAAAAATAATTTTGCGCAAATTTGCTCCTTTAACGCATTTTTATCTGAATGCCGACTTCTTAAATGATGCAAAAAATCCATTTTTGGCTGGCAACAAGTGTTGCCTGACTAGTAGTCTCCAAGTAAATAACTAATAATGATCAGTTAAAAAGATCGCAATCTGTGCATCCGGTTTTTACACAATATGATAGATGTGTTCTGATGGACAAAAAAATGTATGTTAAAACCGAATTTAAGAAATCAAATTCTTCGAGATGCCTACTCATGAAAAGGTTCCAAACAGATTCCAATTGCTATTTCCAGGTGAGTTCGTACAAAGGTTTGCTTCTGTGGTAAATAAAATAAATCAACACATGACTGATAAAAGTGTGCAAAGATAAAACAGAGATATTATGAAAATCTTAGAGTATTTCATGAAATAATTGATAAATATTTTTTTTTATATTTTCACATTAAATGTCCTATTAACACCTTCAATTCCTCCATAGAAAGTTTTTCGATCAAATGAATAGTTTTTAAAATACACATATTTGTAACTGCCCGGATACTAAATGATCATAGCCTTATAAAAAATAAGATCTGGATTCATTTCAAAGAATTTTTTTTGAGGATTTTAGATTTTTTTTTTTGAAAACTTCAAACACAGGATTTAAATTATCATATTTTAAATAATGAATGATATTTTTTAACTTATTTTTTATCCTCAGGTAAAAAATCAGCTGGAAATTTTATTTAACACTATTTACAAATGTTGCAGATTTTTCAAAATCAAAGGTTCTATCTAAAATCTTAAATTTGAATCGAGTTTACAAGAGTAGAAAATAAACCTTATTTGAACCATAAACATGATATTTTACATTTATTTATAAATATTTGATACATTTTCACCCATGCGTAGAATGGTTATGCTTGTCGTTTGAAAGAATTAGCTTGCTAGTGTAAGTGAGTAAAAAAAGTTTTTTTTCTAAATATTTAAACCGTTCAAAACCCTTTTTTATTTTGTTTCGATGGTAGTCTTTTAAACATTATTGTGTCACTCGCGACTTTCCTCAACGATGCAGTTGGCGCACCAGTCATGGAAAAGCTTATCTGAAACAACTGTGTTCGCTGTTCGATGGGCTCGAACTCACGGACATCAGCTCAGGAAGCAATTGATTTATCAACTGAGCTATATCACAAGTCTCCATTTTTCTAAAACTTAATGAAAACGAAAATTGGCAACTTCTAACTAGGACTTATTGTCTAAAATAAATAACCTTCAATTCAAAATAACTTTAACCTGAATAATTCGTACTACATATACATTTTTTCACTAGTGTATGCATTGTTCAAGCAAAAATATTATAGGAAAAAATGTCATCAAGCCCCCACACCTCCCCCCCCCCCCTCATGAGCCGGTTCTTCCTACGACCATGCTTCAACCCCATTCTCCAACCAATTTTTTTTGCTGGGCTGCAGAGGTTACCTCGGTGCCAAAGCACAAATTTATTTATTTCATCCTTTTCTCTTTTGTCTAACCTATCTATTGACTACTAGGACGTGGCCGGCGCCATTATTGATGTTCAAAGAGAAAACATCAGTTTTGTACAATGAGAATAAGCTGCAAATCCCAAGCATCATTTTTGAGACCTTTCCATAAAATTGATGCTCTCAGCCAATAACGGAGAAGCAACCATTGGTGATATAGATTTTTTTCTACTGAGCCACGCCTGCGATCATCGTTTTCGAAATGCGGTAAAAAAAAGAGATAAAATTTTATCGCTTATAGGTAATTCAACTAAAAAACTTTTTCAGTGAAATTCATCAGTTAAAATTGACATTCTAGCATTTCGGGTGCAATGGTTCAGGTATTTATGAGAAGTCAATCAAGCAATTGTGCAATACTTGGGCTACTGTGGTCACATCTTACTCCATCTAATGAAAGTTATTTGTTAAATTATTTTTTCAAACAACATTTTTTCTTTGACGTGGAAAAAAAGGAGTAGAGAGGTTCTTAAGTAGTGTCCATTTCTCCAAAAATGTTCAAAAAAAAAACGTCGATTTACGGAAATTTAAGAAATTAAAGAAAATTTCAATTTCATGATATTGCGCCAAAATTTGAAATTGAAGTACGTGAACGAACTAAAAATAATACAAAACAACTAACTCCCAAAAAAATTTCCCCTATATTTCACTGTGCAGTGTATCGTGTATCGTGGGGCACCTATATTTTTGTATTTTTTTTTGTTTAATTGCACTCATAATTGAAATTAATTTTCTCTGTTTGGTAGGTATTCTAAAGTAGAATGAATAACAATGAGGTATGGCAAATATTCCATCAATTTTATTTTATGCGATTTACATGTAGGTGCATAAATAATCTATTAGTAACTATTCCAAAATGTTCGCAAGCCAGGTTTTTGAGACGGTTTGGTCGTTAACAGCTCTATTTTTTTATTTTCTCACCTGAAATTGCTATGATATAACTATATTTTAATTCGTAAATATTTATTTTTGAAGA